>NC_037285.2:14414009-14717039 GCF_000002775.5 Populus trichocarpa | reverse complement strand
TTCCCGTTGCACCTATATCAACATTGTTAGAATTGGAATATATAATCTAGAATGACAAGAGCTTCAGGCCATGGAAGCCCACCTGCATTACTCGGTCTATTGGTGTGTGCTTTTCCAGATTGCACCTTATTTTCAAACCTTGTCCCCCAATCTTTTTCAGTTCTCCGACGACCAAAACCATTAGCAGAAGATTTGGGCTGCATAGCCTGTTGCAAATTCATCTCAACAGCAGCACCTTCCTCTGACAAACACAAACAGGTTTAAAGTCAGCTCAAATCAATGCACTACAGTGTGGCGCCAAAGATAAGTATAGATACCTTGAAAGCACATATAGATGCAGTAACAAACAGATTTTAAGGGGAAAAGGGTACGCCAAAAATTTCCAAACATGTGGAAGCAATATGGCCATAGATGGAGTAAAACATAGAGATATAATTTTATCCAGCCCTGACAAGTTTGAACCAAACACCTTGTTTAGTAACACAGGTGCCATGCAGTTACTGGTGCTAAACTTGCATAACTGACATGATACTAACCACCACCAACAAGATGTGACAATTTCAAAAGGCTATATTCATTTGTGTTATCCTGTTCATTTAGTGATCTTAGCAATATGGGTTATTATCTCAGTCTTAAACACGCACCTTTAAATTAGTATAACATGTAAACAAGTGCCAATGCATAACTTAGTAAAACTAGGAGCACCCAACACTGGAAACTACATTACTCATTTCAACAAATCTAGAATAGCCTCATGTCAATAAGAATTTTAATTAGCTCAGTTGCTCTGAAACTCAGTCACACCGTTCCTCTCATTTCTGGAATTCTTACCCCCTTACTTCCAGTACGATTTCTTCTTTTATAAGAATGCATTCTCTAACCAGTCTCAACAGACCCTTGATAATTCTTAATCCAAAAGATCATCAACCCTGCAACTAGAGCGACACACAGACACCCTAAACAGACAACATTAGTTGTCTTAGAAATTCCCCTTTCCTAACAATCAGAACTCAGCAGCAACACAAGTCAATCTGACAGCCCTTATGCATCTCATCTCACAAAAATCAACACATAGACAATAAAACAGTATAAAACCCTAAAGTTGTTAACCAGAAAATAAACAAAAGGATGAATTAAAGTAACCCTAATACACAAATTGCTTATTAAACTATTATGATTCAAAACTTAAAGCAGTTATTTGATTTGAGTACGCTTGAAAATACTGAAAGTGTGAAATCAATGGAGACACAGAAGTAATTACGAAAACGATCGTCATTTACCTGCAATAAGCTTTAATTAATTAAGCTGTAATTTACTTTTGACGCAGCGTCGACGACTCGAGTGGGGGGAGGGGGGGGATTGGACTAGCTGAGTTAGGGTTTTTGATCACAGAGCGTAAATCACGAGAGGAGAGTGTATATACATGTATTAGCGAGGGGAAGTGATAGGACTCGGTGTGATCGATCGAGAGGGGGGGGGGGGGAGTTTTGGGTATGTTATTTTGAAGAGAATGTGAAATACAGAGGGTGGTGATAAAAATTGAAACGGAGGAGGAATGATCAGGTATATACGAATGTAGGGAGTGTTTGGTGGGGGGAAAAAACCTAAAAGAAAAGGAGAAAACTATGAATGAAAATAGTATTTTCTCCTCCTTGGCCTTTTAAAAAAAAAACTTTTAGCAAAATATTTAAGGTAAAACAATCTTCGCATTAGGACAATTTTAGTGTTCTAAAATTAGTTAGGGATATGAGATATTTTATGTTTTAATTATATAGTTAATTTACATCACTACCCTTAAAAAATAATAATTTTCTTAGCTTCTACTAAGGATTATTTTTGTATTTTCATAGAAATCTGAATAATAAAATAATATATCTACCATTAGAATAAATAAAAAATAACTGACAATGGAGGAGGCATTGGCGTCCTTGATGTCAAATAATTTAACCCTTAGGTTAAAGGGTATTTGTGTCATTTTGTTGCTGGTTTTTTTTTTATAATTAATGAGTTTGGATGGGTCATTTAAGTATTTTAATAAATAAAAAGGAATTAAAAAAATATGTTGACGCGTGTGCAAGCGTTAGCATGCCAACTCTGACGTCTTAGGACAATGCGTGTAGCTGATTTAAAATGCCAAAATTATCTTTTTAGGGTTGTTTTCAATGCATCTCAGTGTATTCTCCATGAAAAAATAGTGCATGCATAAATAAGTTTGTTGATTTGTCGCCGATAACCCATCCTTTTTTCTTCTCCATTCTTACCTCTCTCTTTCTCGGTCTTTGTTCCTACCCTATAATTTTTCAGATTAACCATTAAACTTCTTTTTCTTTTTTATTTAGGCCAAGTTCCTTTGGTTATTCTTTTCTTTATTTTATATAATTTATGAAATTGAAATTTTATTTGCTATTTATAACAAGTTCTAGCTTTATTAGATTTTGTCTTTTTATTTAATTTCTTTTTTGATTTTACTCTCAATTGTTTTTTTCTTATTAGATTTCATCCTTATTCTTTTGATTGTTTTTTTTTCTTTGCAAAGTTTTTAAAATTATTTTTTTTTACTCGAATTCATCCTTCAATTTTTAATTTATTTGGATTTTAGCTTCTTGATCTAAGATTTCACAGATTGCAAGTTTTGAAAATTAACTCAACTTTAGAGGGTTCGCTCATGATTTATTTGTTTTATTTAATAATTTTTAAAGCTAATGGTTTTTTAGTTTTATCCTTTGATGTTTATTTAATTAAAGATCAGGCTCTATTTTTTTCCAACTTTCTGTATCCTTTGTTTTTTTATTTGATTGGGTTCTTTTGTGTCTTTTTACTTTTTTTATATTAAGTTTATTTTCATAAATAAACTTAATTCTTGAGTTAAATAGAATTGATTGGTTGAATATAAGTAGATGATCACTTCTTCTTTTTTGTTTTTTTTACGGCGTTGCTCTAGCGACTCATACAGTTTCTTTTAATGTTGTCATGCACTTTTTTGTAGTGGGGTTTTGATCATCCCAGTAAAGGTTTTTTGGTAGTGGGCATTGTCCACGGTTGAATGACGACGAGTCTCCAACGTTATTTTCTTTCTTCTCATTTTAGGTATGATAATGGTGACTCATTTGTTCTAGTTTATTGTTATCAACTATTTTTTTTATAATTCATCTGCTATTGTTGTCAATGGTTTAAATCAAACTATTACATTATTTGATCTTATTGGATCTAGACAAGTTAATGACTCAAACATCGGGGTTTTTTTTTTTGTTTATTTACAAATACCATAATTGCCTAAACATCCATGTTGTACGTTAAAAAAAAGCTGATAAGACCACGACGTAGCGCGGGTCACGTGTCTCATGATTTCACTGTTAAACGTTTAATGTGTGTTGGGATTGAGGTGTGGTTAGGGTGTTTTTGTGGGATAAAAAAAATAACAAAAAACATGTATTTTTAGCTTTTAATGAGATGTGGTTTGTGCTTTAAGAGGATTGTACCTACAAAAAAACTCAACACATCATCTCACCACACCTCAATTCTAAACATACACTGAAGAGGTGTGTAATAATATAGTAGCGGTTGCTTTTCAAAGTGCTTTTAACTTGAAAATGCATCAAAATAATATATTTTTTATTTTTAAAAAAATATTTTTAATATCAACATATCAAAACTATCAAAAAAACATAAAAAAAATTAATTTTAAGCAAATAAAATTTCAAATTTTACCCAATCTCTATATGAAACGCAATGGTCAATGAGATATAAGTGTGTATTTAAGAGTGTCGTGAGGTGAAGTGAGTTTAAGTTTGAGTTTTTTTTTTACAGGGTCCAAAAAACAAAGCACCAAAAAGCATGTAATTTTAGCTTTTAGTGAGGTGTGGATTGTGCTTAAATGAGTTGCACCTAGAAAACCCAAACTCACCTCACCTCACCTCACTCTAAATACACCCTAAGACCTTGTTTGATTTTATAGTCTAATTGTGTTTTTGAAAATTTTTAAATTTTTTTAGCATCAAATTATTGTTTTTTCAATCGTTTTGATACGATGATATTAAAAATAAAAAAGAATAATATTATTTTAATATATTTTTTAGCAAAACAATACTTAAAAAAACAATATTTATCACACTCTTCAAGCAAACTCTAAATTTAACTCAGGTAGATTTTAACTTTTGAAGGGAGTAATTTTTTTTTAAGAACATTGAGGGCCAAAGTTTTTAGGGTTATTGTGTTTGCAAAAATACTCAAAATTAATTTTTCAAAATTCCATAAACAATTTCAAGAAAACTACCAAGCACGTAAGAAAAAGTTATTTGGGATAAAAAAAAATTATTGTTGTTTTGTTTTTCAACTCCATGTTAGTCTTTGATCTTTTGTGTCTAAAATCTTGTGTCAATATAATTCATGCTACGATTAGAAAATTATAAAAGCTTTTGTTTTGAAAAATCTAACTAAGAACCTATTTTCACTTCAACAAAACATATAATTATATTAGTTTCATTAAAAAAAAAAAACTACCAAATACTGCACATGTTAATTTACCTTATGGTTTAGCACTGAGAGACCCTTAGGAGTTTTAGGCTCTGGGCTGGAAACACGTTGCAAATCGTGTTTTTAAAAATTTTAATTTTTTTATTAAAAATAATTTTTTTTATGTTTTCAAATTGTTTTAGTGTGCTGATATCAAAAATAATTTTTAAAAAATAAAAAAAAAAATATTATTTTAATATATTTTTAAGCGAAAAGCACTTTAAACTGCTACCGCTAGTCCGCTATCACAATTTTAAACAGGTTCATACAGTAGAATTTTCTAAATACAGTAAAATTAAAAAATTTAGGGGGATGCAATTTAAAATTTTTTATTTATAAAATTAAAAATCTAATTTATTGAAGAAGGGGCTGGAAAAACAAAAACCCCTCCTTGCAGGCTCTACCCCTGTCAGCCCCCCTAATTCCGATGATATATATATACAAAATTAAAAATCTAATTTATTGAAGAAGGGGCTGGAAAAACAAAAACCCCTCCTTGCAGGCTCTACCCCTGTCAGCCCCCCTAATTCCGATGATATATATATATATATATATATATATATATATATATATATATATATATATATATATATATAAAATTAAAAATCTAATTTATTGAAGAAGGGGCTGGAAAAACAAAATCCCCTCCTTGCAGGCTCTACCCCTGTCAGCCCCCCTAATTCCATTGCAGGCTCTACCCCTGTCAGCCCCCCTAATTCCGATGATTATATATATATATATATATTTTTTTTGTATGGTTTTATTTTTCTTCCTAAACAACATATTTTCCACGTGTTTGTATCCAATGTAATATTTTAAAATATCATATATTTAAGACAATTAGATGTTAGAAAAATACCAGGGATGGACGTGAATTTCCTCACATGGTATCTCAATCTTAAAATATCCAAAATTTGCAACCTCACCGTCCTCAATTCGATTATGCATCTTCTGCAGCTTTAACAACAGCCTCATCATGCCAGAATCCTTATCAGGATTCGTTTAGCTCTAGAAATGGTTCCCACATATATAGCCACCCTAAACTACAGTTCCAAGGACAAGTCACCTGAGCTCCATCACTTCCTTTCAATACATTTTCATATGTAAGAACACAGATATAGGAATTATACAAATGCAATTGATGAATATTAACCAATAATAATCAAGAGCGAGAAACAACAAAGATAGTAGCTGCGATTCAGTTTATATCCACTGATCCATTAACTTGTAACCAGCTCTGCTGCTTCCTTCACCATTACTTTCAAAGAAGAAATCAACAAGCTTCGCTTCCATTGCCTGCGTTGTCTTCAAGCTCTAATGTTCAGGACAAGCACAAACCCACAGAATGTCTGGTCTGTCAAGACTGAATCACTAACATTGTCCTGAAGCCTCACACTGCATTGACAAAAAAAAATGACACAAGTTTCAGCGAAACTTTCTTCAAATAGGAAATAGGGACCGCCAAATTGAGTGCAGCTGTTTGGCAACGAAATGAAAAGAGCCGGGCCATGGAGAATGAGAACAGATAAAGAAAATATTGGGGTCACATTACAAAGCCTTGAAATTTTTTCATTAAAAGATTGAATGAAGTACCCGAGAATTATTTTTCAAAGTGTTTTTTCTCGGAAATATATCAAAATAATATTTTATATATTTTTAAAATTATTTTTAATATTAACACATCAAAACAATCCAAAAAACATAAAAAAAAAAAACATAAAAAATTAAATTTTTAAAAAATACAGTTTCAACCGTGTTACCAGATGTCCACTAATAAAAAGTCGACAACGAATAGGAACACCAAACCAACAGGCATAGGGCAGCGGCAACTTCGAAGGAAACATTGGCCACAAATCAAATCAAATAGCAGAAGAAAGTAGCTTGACATTGAAATGAAAGATCCAATATTGCTAGAAATCCATCCACGATTCGCTGGATCCATGAAGATTGACATCATCCACAACATGGACACGGAGCAACAAGGACATGGAAAAGGTCTACTGTTGTAGCAGCTATGGTCAAGACTCTAGAATGGATATTGCCACAAATGCTCAGACCAGAATACAAGACCTGGACGAACAGCAAGAACCAAAAGAAAAATGCACTCTCAAAAAGAAAAAAATTGGCCCCACATCAGAAGGCACATACCACTTGCAATCACAGTTGTAGGTTGACCTTCTCAGACCACTTAAATATATCTGAATAAACTTGATCTCCCCCCAATTCTTCTCCTGTAGCACCAGCTGCCACTCTCATTACATCCTCAATCAAAGCAAAGTTTCCCATTATATCAACATGAGCACCACTTTGGGTGCCCCGGCCTTCTAAGAAGTTTGCCGGAGGAGAATGAGCATACTCTCTAATGTACGTTCGACTTCCTGAAGGATTGAACCTCGTTTTCCCACGCCAAACTTTAGCACACATTAAACCTGAACTTAAAACAGGAACAGTCTCATCCCCATCAACAGAATAGACTCCACCTTTCAGACAGCTGTCTTCATCTTGTTCATCAGCTGACGTATCAATCTGAAATGGAATAGCGCACTCGGCTGAAGGAGATAACTTGTAAACATAAGCTCTTTCAGTTGGTACGCCCACTCCATACAGGGAAAAAATCTCCATTTCTGGGGCATTGGGCAATCTGTAAAACCAGAGTGAGGGGTTATCAGCAATCGATGTGAAGACCTTGTAAGACACTCATCACTAGGGCATTCAATCAGGTAATTGGACATCATGGAAAAGAAATGAAAAAAATAACAACCCAAGAGACTTGATAGCAGAAAACATTTGAGAAAATGGAATTCAAAAGTGGATTTGTGACACCAAGGAAAGAGAAATCTTAAATATCAAGAACATAATGTTGTACAGTGCATCTATGACAATTGCAGACTAGCATGTTTATTAACAGAACTGCATGTTTATATATATAAAAAAATCTACATCAGAGAATCTCCCATGTTCAAACTTGTTAGTGTTGATTTAGCTTTTTTAGTGGCGCAATAGTCATTCAAAATTTTCAAATTAATTCTTAGGGTTTATATCTCTTAGCACAATTCGCACTATAAATCAGTATATAGTTTGGCTTCCTTAAAAAATATAGCTATTTATAGTTGGCACGTTTATACATAAGCATACCTTTGAAATGGGAGTGTATGCAAGCACTATGACTAGACGCTATTGTTCAACACATCACAAAACTACTGCCAAGAAGACTAACATATCACAGTTTCCATGTATAACTGACTAAGTGGACAGAATCTCACTTTGTCTCCAAGGGGTTTGACCAATATTTGTAGTGCTGGTATTTTGGATCATCCAAATTGTCAGCAATTCCATAAGAGAAATGAGCACTGCCACGCTCCATCATCTTTGGGGCAACAAAGCGCAGCAGATCTATCATAGATTCAGCAGTATAAACCTTATATTCTGCAACAGCTTTAATACCTCCAAATCCCATGTCATGGTACTCTGTCCACACATCGCGACAGGAGGTGTTTGCAACACTTTGGCCTTTAACAGCATCCTGCATGTTTAGATAGAACAAAACATATTAAAGAGAATGGGGTTTCTTAAAAGCTAATTCTGATGTGTAAAAGCACTAAAACTCAGAATGAGAGATTAGTATAATCTTTCTGTGAAGAATAGACAGAGTCATAATTAACAAAATGAAAAATTCTAATCTTAAAACTGACTGCAAGAGAGTAAAAGGTAAAAGTTATTAAATCTGCATAATATAATTTGGTCAAATGGTAAAAGGAAAAAACTTGCACAGATAAGCTAGAAATTTAAAGATATAGCTGTCTTTTCAACAAATTTAGCAAAACAAATAAACTTACCCTGAAGTCAATCCTCTCAATGTCAGATGAAAGTGCCTCAGCTACATCTTTCCCAAATGATATGATCCTTCCATAATTAGCTCTCTTTGTTTGAGAGATCTCACTTTCAGGGCCATCTTGGCTTGCTTTCTGGGTGTCAGTATTTCTTTGCTTACTCTTCATAGGAGTATATCCTTCCTCAGGCGACCAATCAAGATCACCCCAAATAGTGTCTCCACCTTTAGGAATCATTGACATGGTTGAATCCCATGTGCGAGACATTCTCATTATATGTTGCATTGTCTGAAAGCCATTGTTCAAGACACCAGGTGCAATAGCCCTGCAGGTTGAGGGATGTTCTAAAACATTCACTACAAACAAGACCAGTGCTGGTATACAGATATATAAATAAATTAAGACCAGCAGTCGTGTACAGATAATCAAATAAATTGTGCCAAGTAAGTCCATAAGAGCAAGAGCCTCTAGGAAAGCAATAGCATGACCAACTGTCCTTCAGCAATAAAAGAGCCATTTCTCATCTCAAAATTAAAAAAAAAAAAAAGATAAAGCAGATTTAAGAACAAAAGGTTGAAATAGGATGAGTAGAAAGGAACAAAGATATTAAAAATCAGGCAAAGGAAAGAAACCCAAATCTCATACTTTGCAAGAAGTATAGTGGTTCCCGTTAGAACTGTAGTTGTGATTAGCCCCTACCAAAAAAATTATCAACAATGATATCACAATGTGAAAGTTTATGCCTTTAATAAATAAAATTTCGAATCATTCAAACCAATTATCATTTGTACTTGAGAAAATAACTAAGACAGACAATAGATAGAGATTAGACTAAGAAAGTTGCCACTCAAGAACCAATAATTCAGATGTCAGTGCAAGAAAAGAAAAACTTCCTCAGAACACAATATAGCATAACACAATACTTGCCCGTAATAAGTTTCTCCCGTTTAACATGCAAATTGAGGAATTTCTGGCATGCACAAATTACGTTTCTCCAAGTTTACATGCATTGCCAGTGTTTCAGGTCACAGACAAGAGGAATTTTTGTCCAAGGTGTGTAATAAAGTAGGCTACTGAGTGAGACCTTTAGGACATCTCAGAATGTCATCAAAGAACAGACTTTGAAAATGAAATAAATGGAGTTAAATAGGTCGATATTTATGGTCATCATCTAAGGGAAAAATATTCAAGATGATGTATCATTTTGCTGCAAGTTATGATTTCCCCGTGTGAGTCACACTCATCTTTAAACAAGCCATGAGGAGCCTTTACCCATTAACTACAGTAGAGTTATAGCCATAAGAAGCTTGCTACCCATTAACTATAGTAAAGTTAAGCTAGAGATCGACCTGGCAACTGCAATATCCCTCGCTTCAGCAGAGAAAAGACCAGCAACAGCTTTTGGAACACCTAAAAAAGGTCCACCAATATTAATCACTGCCTTGATATGCTTAGCACACCAATTTGGACCACCCCCGCCACCCATTGGAGCTGGTGCCTCCACCCACTTCATAAAATGCAGAAAGTACAAAACACCCATGGAATGTGGTATAATAACAGCCTTGTTTCCACCATTTGCTTCAGCCATAAGTTCAATACTACTCTTGATGCGGCTTAATGTTTGGTCACGAACCTGATTAATTGAGTTCAACAGATAAATTCATTCAAGGTGAAAGTACCAGGTTCAAAGAATAAATAAATTCTGCCAGCATAAAGGACACGAATGATAAACTTAAGTTCCTAAAAAAGAATAGACAGAAACCTCAGTGTTCTGAAATGAAAGTCTCCAGTCATATGATGCCATGTACATTGTCTTCTCCTCATATCCAATGCGTGCCAAATTAGCAATCAAAACTGCCCAAACAAAATATCCCGGAGCAAAGTAATCGGCTGCCACAAGTCCACAGACAGGCCTGACCCTTATACCAGGAGGATCCAATCCAGTTTCATTGTCTAGAGACATATGTTCTACCCAGCAGAGAGGCCTAAAAAACACCCAACAAAGAAAATGAAGAATCACCTGACAAAGCACAAAAGGCATTTATGAAACTCCATAAGTTCACACACAACTAACAGTGAGAAAGCTGGCAATGATATCTAATCTGGACCAGCAGTGTTACCCCTAGGAATGTCTTTATAGACTATTGTTCCAGATAGCTACTGCCTCACTCTTTTTCTGCGGTGTAGCATGTAGAGTATAAGGTCCTAGTTAACCAGGAGAAGGGCAAGGTCATTTTCTCAAAGTATCAGTTAAGGTGATCGAACCTGACTTCATCATAAGTGCACATGATATCAGACATCGCATTTGCCTATTTATAGTTGGAACAATACCAACTAAGAAGCAATTTTAATTGACAATAATTCTCCACCTTCTTCCATTCTACATCTCAAACACCAGTCTTGCGAAAAAGGAAAGCCATTTAAAAATGAAATACTGATACCAAGATTTCCAAAAACGGAAACAAGTTGACTAATCAACCAAGAACAAACTAATTTGTCTCCTCGACAACTGGCCACATTCCTTCCCGTGATAGTTACATCACACAAAATCAATTAGTGATATGCCGAAATCAAATCTACTAAGAATAGGAAAAGAGGCCCAAAAAAACTAAACCCTAATGAAAACAATGACAGGCAAAGCTTAATGAAAACAATTAATCAACAGAGCTCATGAAACACTGAGCACCTAAACGCCTCCAAATTAACAAACCCCATGTATTATATTTGGCAAAGAAATGTATAGACTCATTGAAAGAACAAACCACTTCTATTTCCACTTCAACGGATACCAACACACGCAGAGTATTCAATCAATAGTAAGTGAAAACAAATGAAAAACCCAACAATCATCCATACCTACCACTTCTATTTCCATTTCAACGGACAGCCACGCACATACCAAACACACAAAGTATTCTATCAATAGTAAGTCAAAACAAATGAAAAACCATTCAATCATCCATGCCTACCTTTTATACACTTCACCGAAAGTTCCACCCCAAAGCCTTTTCCTAAACAACCCGTCAGCACACTGATGCCCTTCCCACAGCTCAAGCCCTGCAGTTACAATTCCAGGAACAAAAACCACAGGATGTTTTGCCTTGAGTCCTTCTTTCCTCAACTTTACACCAGGTGGATCAGGCAAAGGACCAGTGATTGCCTCAGTCACATATTGAGGGAGAGAAGCAGGCATAACGTTGTAAAGAAACAATAAAGTCCACCAGGTTACGCATATGCACCCAACAATCCAACAACAGTTGTCTACACATGACCATTTTGGTTTGGATTTTTTGTCACTCTTCCTACGGTGTTTGTTTTTGCTATAGTCCTCCTCTACTTCTTCCTCCTCGTCCTCCTCCTCTTTTTGTACTGAGGTGTTCCTGGGTTCGACGGGTTTTCGGCGACGAATAGAGGCCATTGTTTCTGTGGGGGTGGGGGGGGGGGGTGATTAATTAGCTTAAAAAAGAGCAGAATCTAGTACAAGAAATAGAGAAACAGTGCAATTTGAGTTTAACTGAGAGAGTCGAACAAAATATAAAAATGGGCTTTTTAAGCTAAGATGGGTTTTGTCTTATCTATTAAAAACAAACTCGAAAACTTTTTTATTTGAAAACGTCCGACGTTGAGGGATGTTTGTTGATTTTTAAAATAATTTTTTATTTAAAAATATATTAAAATAATTAATTTTTTAGATTTTTTATTTTTTAAGTTAGAATATTAAAATTATAAAACATTATAAAATATTAATTTAATATTTTTTTAAATCAAAAATATTGTAAAAAAATACTTAAAACAAATGCAAAAACTATATTAAAATAATATAATTTTTAAAAAAATTATTTTTTATATTAATACATCTAAATAATTTTAAAACATTAAAAAAATAATTAAAAATTAAAAATATTTGTTAAACAGAAAAATAAACATACTCTAACTACTAGTGTTTTTTCCATGTTAATGTAGTATTTTCCATTAGTAAGGAAAGTTAAAATGATCACGAATGTTCTGAAAGGTGCTAGCATCTCCTCACTTCCTGTAATAGGCACATGTTGTGGGACAATCATTGGTTATCTTTTTCTCGTGGATAATAATAATAATAATAATAACTCCTGAGTCAAAACAAGATTAAGACAATGTAAGAGAGTGTGATTGTGATTATTTTTTAAAGTGTTTTTCATGCTAAAATATATTAAAATGATATTTTTTTAATTTTTAAAAATTATTTTTAAGATCAGCGCATCAAAATTATCCAAAATAAATAAAAAAATTAACTTTTAACAAAAAAAACAATTTGAATTTTGTAGAAACATGGTTTTTACAGTATTTCCAAACATTCTCAAATCCTGTCGTTGCTTGCTTTAACAGGACAACAATTCATTTTGAAATAAAATAAAAAAGTTAGGAAGTTCATTTATTATAAAAATAAAAAAAGGCACGATTTTGATAGATTAAATTAGAAGTGAATGATAATTAAGGAAAAACATTGGCCTCTTGTTAATTATGTGATCCATGATTGTGTAAACGTTTTAAAGTAACATAAAGTTACCATTTCAACGGTGATAGTATGCGAAAAAAATTAATTAATGTAAAAAAAATTTAAACAATTATTTTAATATATTTTTAAATAAAAATACTCTTAAAAATATTATGTATCATAAAACCAAATTATAAATATCTTTATTGAAAAAATATTGTATTTTATATATTATAAAAATGGAATTCATTAATAATTCTTATAAATTCAATTATTGATATTTTTTAAGTGAATTATATTAAACAGTCAAATAAGAATAATTATTTATAGTTATCGTAAGTAGCTGATCATGAAATAATAATATGATTTTTTTTTATAAAACAATAAGCACATGATGTTATGAATTTTTATTTTTATTTTTATTTTCAAATCAATAATACTATTGGGTCACATTTTGACCATATCATACACAAGTAGTACAATAACAGAGTAATTAATTAACAAACAGAACAATAAAATGAAATTTTACGGTGAGATAGGTAAATATATGTAAAGTCAGTGACCCATAATCAAACTATATAACTGTAATGTTTTCAAATTTCAGTAAAAATCCACCAAAATAAATATGCTTGTTTGTTTTGTGTTTTAAAAATGTGTTTGGTTTTAAAATATATTAAATTGATATTTTGTTAGTGTTTTTTAATAATTTTAATGTGCTGAAATTAAAAATAAAAAAATATTAAAAAATAATTTAAATATATTTTTATGTAAATAAATATTTTTAAAAACTTTCTGCATCGAGTTTTTCCTCTTTTGACTGAGAAATTTGCTGACCGTAAGGTTGGATCGGATGGTGAAGAGAAAGTTTACGTGGGATCCATGCAACAACACGTGCTGTACGTGTGACTGGATGCGGACAGATTGTAATGGGTCCCATAGTGATGGCCAAATAAAAGATGTGGCGTGGCTGGTTGTTATTGGGTGATGGGTCTCCGGGCATGTAAAGGCCACGTTTGAAAATGTTGTTGAAATTATAATTTTTTTAAAATTTAAAATATTTTTATTTAAATTAATTTTTATATATATTTTTAAATTTTTTTTTTGTTGAAGTCAAAAATAATTTTAAAAAATTTAAAAAAATATTATTTTAATATCAAAAATATTATTTCTAAAAATATATATTTTAAATCATAGCTATCATATTTTTAAATATCCTCATCCAATATTTTTTGAAAGTGAGATTCAACTAAATTTTAAAAAGATTTAATTTTTAAAAAAATATTTTTTAAAAAATAAATTCTACCAAGAATATCTCCTAATATATCTCTTATTCTCGATTGAATGAATGAGTGGTGGAGGATGGGTCGTAAAAGGTAACCTCGTGTTTTTGTGCTTAAGAAACGGTCGGCAGTTTCTTAAACTGATAACGTCTTTTTACATGCAATTAAAATAAACTTATATGAAACTGAAATTAAATTGTGATTAAGCTCTTTTAAACTTAATTTTAATTATCTTAGAAAAGACTTAATAGTGACTAAGATGGAAATTAACATATACGAGGTAGGGGTGATCATTTTCGGTTTGGTTCGGTTTTTATCAAAAAAAGTAACCAAACCGAAATTTTTTTTTGAAAAAAAAAACTGAAACCGAACCGAAACCGGGTCAAACCGACCGGTTTCGGTTCGGTTTTTTTAGGGCAAAAACCAGTTCAAACCGGTTTGGCTCGGTTTTCCTGGTTTTGGCTCGGTTTTCTCGGTTTTGGCTCGGTTTTTCGGTTTGGCTCGGTTTTTTTCCGGTTTTTTGTTGGTTTCGGTTCGGTTCGGTTTTTTCAGTTTTTTGGTTATAAAATCGAAACCGAACCGAACCGGCCGGTTTTTTCAAAAATTTAATCAGTTTAATCGGGTTTTTTTTTCGGTTCGGTTTTCTCAGTTATTTTTTTTCTGATTTTTTCGATTTAATCGATTTTTTGATTTTTTTCTCACCCCTAATACAAAACTCAGGCTGTATAGTTTTTAAGAGTTTGTTCAGTGTGTAAAATGATAAAGTTAAGCCTTTGGTTATTAGAGAGAAAGTAGTGTTTTTTTGCAGGCAGATGTTGCAGGGTAATTCTCCGAACCTATTTTTATTTAATCCTGGACTGTTAAAATAAGTACTTGAAAAATCTCAATGATTTAAATTATAAAGTCAAGATATATTTATTGGGTTACAATTTTTCTTCTTATTTATATATTTATTTTTTAATTCAACGTAGACAATTCTTTTTTATCAACAACATGGTTTTTTCAATACAATTTTAAAGCAACTAAAATAGCGATTCGTGAAAAATCAAAGTATTTAAATTTAGAAGAAAAAATATATTTTCTTATACAAGACTCTCTTTTCTTTATTCATTTTTATTTTTATTTTTATTTTTATTATTTTGATGGACATTTTTTTTATTAGAAATTTGGTTCATCATATAAAGACTTATTAACAAAAAAAAAAAACTAAAAGAGGAGAAGGTTTATTATACCCCTCCTCTCATGATGCTATTCAATTTTTTTTAATTTTAATTTTTTTTATTATTGAGTTTATTAGAGATTAGACTTTATAATTTTTATTTATTTATATATTTAGAGGTTATCCAGTTTCATGATCCCGATTGTAAATTTGACAGATTAATTTGGTTGACTCGAGTTTTTTTGTTTTTGAATTGAATTTTTTCAATTCTAACCTTTAAATAGTTGATTGATTGAGAATTAGACTTTGTGATTTGTTTTGGTTTTCTTTCCATGAGATTATCTTTATCTCATAACTCAGGTCACGGCTCTAGCGGGTTAACTTGAGTTTAATCATGTTATTTTTATGTTATTTTTTAATCGATTTATCAATTTCAATTACATCCTTCAATATTAGGTTTATTATAAATTAATCTTCATAATTATTTTTCAATCTACTTTTTATAAGATCATCTCAGTTTTATGATCTAGACCACAGGTTTAACAAGTAATCTCGATTGACTCGAGTTTTTTTTAAAATTTTTCTAATTGATTTTTTATCTTATTTTTATTATTCAACATTGGGTTGATTGAAAATTAGGCTTCGTGATTTGTTTTGATTTACTTTTTATGAGATCGTTTCCTTCTTATAACTCGAGTTATGAATTTAGCGGGTTAACCTGAGTTGACTATAATTATTTTTTTTAATTTTATCCTTCAATACTAGGTAGTTTGAGAATTGAGCTTCATAATTTATTTCAATTTATTTTTTATTGGGTTATCTCAATTTCATGACCCGGGTAACGGGTTTGTCAAGTTAACTCGGGTTTACTCGAGTCATTGTTTTTACTTTTTAGTTGTTTTCTAATTAATTTTTTGAAAATAATTTATAAAATTAGATTATTTTCAATTTCATCCTTCAACTTTTTTATCTGTTAAATTTGATCCTTATTCATTTAATAAACTTGAAAAAAATATTAATAAGTTATTTTTAGGCTAATTTTTTATGATATTGACATTGAAAAGAGTTTTCCAATTTATTTTTTAAAATATTATCAAATCAAGAAATAATTTATTTTTAAAAAAAGGACTTTCCATAAAAACCACTTTTAGAAAAAAAAAAAAAAAAAAAACCTAATAATCAAATTGATGCAGCACATAGGAAATAATAGCCAAACAAATTAATCAGGGTAGGATGAAAAAAGATAGGACCCTTATAGGTGTGCGGCGTGAATATAGCAAGAAGATGTGGGTTTTGCTTCACTGATGGCTCTGAAAAGTATGTGAGGACGAGGATTGTGCTGTCAGGATATAGCAAGAAGAAGGTATCAGTAACACCGACCATCACCCATCACCATGCATTTATCTCAGCAATTTCCCTGCCTAAATAAATATGTACCATTTCACTGTAAAAATAATTACTCGTGATCCTTGTTCGTAATTAAAGATGAGCTTCGGTTCCAGTGGTTCGGTTTGGAGTCATTTAATCGAATTGAGTTTTTGTTTTATAACTTTGGATCAAACCAAATAAAAGATCTACCCGTTTAAGTTTGGTTCGGTTTTATATTTATTAAAACTGAATAATTCCAGTTTGAATTTATAGATTTTTATTTGAGTTATTTTTAACAAACTTTAAATTAATGAATCTTTAGGCCCAATGCATAACCTAATTTTTTATTTTTATTTTTTAAAAACAAATATGAAATGAAAAAAATGAGGAATATTGAAATTTGTACCAAGACAAAATAAATTGGAAGTTTGGAGGCTCATTTGAACTTGGAATTACTTAATTAAAGGAATCAGGGACCTAATTGTTAAATGTCAGAAGTTTAGGGGCCAAGTTGAAAATGGACATTTCAAGAAAACGACGCCGTTTCTGAATCCACTATTCTCCACCTTATTCCTCGCCCAAGAGAGACTGGTTCAGCAGGAAATCTGTAACTGCAGCTCGTGGGACACGATGCAGTCCAAGTCCCCAGTTTTTATGGCTCACTCCCAAGATCATTACCACGTTCTCCGGCTTTATAAAAGCTAGAGAAAGAACAAACGACAGGGGCAGAAAACAAAACAGAAACAGGGGAAGAAAAACTGAGGAAAAACTGGGGAAAAACTGAGAGAAAAGGAGATCCAGAGCATGAGGAAAAAAGGCAAAACCAGCAAAAGGGGAGAGGCAGAAGACGCGGGGGACAGAAAGGAAGACGCAAACAGGGAGAAAGAAAGGGAGAGGCAGAGCACGAACAAGAACAGAGCAAAAAAAAATATACACAGAGAAGAGAAGGAGAAAAGCAGAGGAACAACCATTGCCTTCGTTCCTGCAGACAAAGAAAGACCCAGAATCAGTCAAAACAAATTCACAGAAGTGAGCATAAAGAGAGGAGACGACAAGCAGGGGAACTTACAGCGAGAGAGAGACCAAAAACGGAGAGAATTCGGGGGGGGGGGGGGGGGGGGGGGAGGAAACAGAGGAATAAACTCAGACAGAAATACAAGGAAAGCAAAAGGAAAAACGCAAGCAGAAAACACATAGTCTAACATCAACTTCGTCGTCGTCTTCATCGCCTCCAGCAGATCAGGTAAGCAATCGTTCTCCTCACGCTTTGCTTCATTCTCCAAATAATTAGCACATTGAACAGTGAGCAACACGCGTGAATTAGCTCACGCGTGTTGCTTTGCCCAGCCGGGCCACTGGCTGGGTCCAGCCCAACCCCCCCAAAAAAAAAAAGTAAACAAAAAAAAATGTGTATGCATGAATAAAAATAATGTAAATTTATTGGTTTATTCACTAACGCCAGAGTCAGGAATAAAAATACCGGTTTAAATTTATATTATTTTTATTTGTTATATTTATTTTATTTAGCTAGAAAAATAAAAATATGTGCATGCTTAAAAATAAATTTATTTTTATTTATTTATTCACTGGCGCTAGAGTAGGAAATAAAAAAATATTGATCTAATTTATTTTATAGCTACGTAATATTTACCAACGCCAGAGTTGGAGATATTCGTAGTTGAATATTCACTGACGCCAGAGTCAGGAATATTATAAGCAAATTATCATAGCGTAAACTAATAAACATTTAGCAATTTAAGACAAAATCAGCAATGCAGTCTGCCTCAGGCAGAACGTTTAAGGGGTGATAATATCTTCTCTTTTATGTAACCATTCTCGTACCATAGAATCTCTGTTGACCAGTTAGGGTTTCTAGTGACCATAATACTAGGTGGCGACTCCTTAAACAAGACCGTTCCCCATCAAAGAATAGGATGCCAGAAATCCATTCTTTCCATGATATACTTTTATTTTTAAGGCCGCCGCGATGTCGGGTGCGACACTATTCTGTTGCATGTATGTTGTGTTCTAGTGATAATCCTTTCGAAATGAGATCTTTGTTGTAGCGATAAGTGGAAAGATTAAAGTATTATTGATCTTTATCAATAAAAAAGGATAGAGTCGTCATTTAATATTTTGGTCAGTAAAAAACTTAATTGATCTCAGAGTTTTATGTATAGGGAGGACATATCACTTTTAGTATATCTTACCTAAAGTAAATTGTAGTGTTTGTCTGTTTGATATAAACTAATGTGTAGTTGTGTTGTCTAACAGTTGGTTTATCTAAGGTTTAAGAAAAGTTCTTTTCGATAAGAAAATTCTTATTTTATCATGTTAAAACCTAACTATTTTAATGTCAAAACATATTTTTTGCATTTTTCTTTTCATATTAGGAATGCATCTTATGTATAAGTTCGTAATCCTTGATATTCAGACAAACAAAATAATTTTTATGGTATTTTTAAAATGGAGGTCAAGTTCTCGTAGATTTCATAAAGTGGTTAGTAAATCTAAAAATACATGCGAAGATATCAACAAAACTATTTTTCTTGAATTTTTGTATTTAAATATGCTAAATTTTTGTATTATTATTTATACAAATATGATTTTTTATTATTTTTTTGAGAGACTTGGTCATATGCACATGAATAAAAAATATATTTTTTGTATTTTATTTCAAAACAGGAACCTTTTATTTTTTGTATTTTTTCTGAGATTTTAAAAAAAAGCAGGTATATTTAATACTAGTTCAGTCTTACAGAACAAATTTACAATCCTAATAGTGAAAAATTTAAAGAATAAGTGAGATACCCATAAATAATTTTAAAATAATTCTTAAACTTTTTCAGAATTTTTAAAAACTATTTAGATCTTCTTTGGCAAAATAAAAAGATAAGGAACAAACAAGTGTTAAAAGAAAATACACGCTCTTATCCAAAATCAGAGGCACAACAAATATTTTAAAATCGTGTTTGGCGAAACACTCCTAAAAAACACAAGAATAGGCTCAGATCAGCTACATGAGCTGGGCTCAGGTCCAGTCTTGGCCTGGTCTATTTGGACCGGCAGCAACATAAAAAAAAAATTCAGCTCATCAACAATAACAGGTGCTCTCTTTCAGCTTTTTAGAAGATCAAAATGAAGCATTTCAACAATATTTCATGCCATGCAATCTAAAGAAAAAGTCACCATTGCTGTCTCATTTAGGTACAACACAACATGCTTCCTTTTCCCTTCGTTTTTCTCACCAAGAAAATGCATTATGAAGGCAGTTTCTTCCCTTCCCTTTGGCAAACCCGAAGCAACAAATATATAGTAAAAAGATACCTATAGTTTATTAAAAGTTTTACCTCACAGAAGCTGGAGTGTTGACATCTGCCACGGTGATGCTGGAGTGAAGCTGCGCTGCTGGACGAAGAAGAAGTTGCTCTGTTGAAGACTTCAACCGCTGCTGATGGAGACTCCAGCTACTTCAAATGGCAAAAAACACAAGAGAGCAGGCTACTAGAATTGTAACTCAGTCACTGGAACACTAGCGCTCTCGGCTGCATAGAAGAAAGGCTATTGCTGGTGTTGGAGGAGCTGGCGGCTGGCACTGCTGCTCAGAAGAGATGCACCTTGCCTGCTTTGCTAACGACTGCTACACTGCTGGAGCAAGATGATGTTTCTGCGCTACTGTGTTCAGATCGAAGAGAAAAGCCGTTGTTGCAGCTGGTTGGCTCTTTCTGTATTGCTTCAATGGACTGGGAGGCTGTTTGCTGCTGAAGAAGGAGCTGCAAGAGGATGTCGGTCACCGCTGTTGAACTGCTGAGGAGGAAACTGCAGCTGTTGCTGAACAAAGAACAGTTGTTTGCTGGTAGCTAATAAAGACCGAGATGTTGCTAATGTTGTGCAGTGAAGATGAAGTTACAAGGGTTGTGCTGGTGCAGAGCTGCTCTTCTAAGATGATTAAATAAATCCCACGAACAGCTGAGGAAGATGTCAGTTGCTGCACTGCTGAGAGGGGCGACTGCAACGCTACACTGATGTTGCTCCTTCAAACAGTTGTTGTTGTGAAAGCAATTCAAAGTAACAGAAATAAATAGATTATATATAGTTTAAATTAAAAATATTATTTTATTTTTAATAAATAAAACAAGATATATATATTTCTTCCTCTCACGGGTTTTGTGTGCCTTTGGGAGGTTAGAGAAACTTTTTCGTGTATTTGTTTGTTTCTTTTCTTTTAGTGTGAGTATGCTGGTGAGTGGTGGGTGAAAGAGTATTTCGTGTTGTATGATTTTTTATGCTCAAACTAATTTTTTATGTTTTTTTTTCTAATGCTCATATCAAATCTTTTTTTTTTTTTTTTTTTTTGTGTGTGAGAAAAATAATTTGTTTTTCTTCTCTTAATTGCTAGGCAGGCCTCCAAATAAATTTAGTGACTAAGTATCTTAAAATCATTTTCATTCCTCATTTTTTTTCTTTGTATTTTGGTCTTTTTGTCTAAATATTTTTTTTTATTTTTTTAATAGGCAATGTTAACATCGACCCGATGAGAAAAATAAATAAATAATTTTAAAATAAATACGTTAAAAATTGAACTCATCGAAAGTAAATTTTTTAATTTTTGATTTTTTAAAAAAGAAGTTGAAAATGCAAAAAAAAAAAAAAAACAAATCAACGCAAATACATCAAAAATTTATTTTTTGGATTTTTTTTTGTTGTTTTTTTGCTATTCTTTGGCTTTTTTAAAAAAAAAATAAGAATAAAAATATTAAAAATCAGGTTATGACAATGATAAAGAAAAAAAAAGAAAAAAAGAAACAACTTGAACAGACATGGACGATGTTGTAATTTGCTTTTCTTATCTCAATTGCTTGGCCTTCAAGCAAATTTAGTGACCAATCAACTCAAAATCACTTTAATCTCTTTTTTTTTCCTTTGCACTTTGGTCTCTTTATCCAAATATTTTTTTATTTTTTTAGGCAACGTTAACATCGACTCGAGGAGAAAAATAAATCAATGATTTTACAATGAGCGCTTTAAAAACTGAAATCGAAAGTAAATTTTTGAATTTTTTTAAAAAGACATTGAAAATGCAAAATACGATGCAAATACATAAAAAAATTATTTTTTGGATTTGTTTTTGTTGTTTTTTGCTATTTCTTTTGGAAAAAATAAGAAAAAAATGTTAAAAATCAGGTTATAACAATGATAAAGAAAAGGAAAGGAAAAAAATAAATAGCTTGATTAGATGTGGACGATGTTGTTGTTTGTTTATATGTCCTGTAGCTAATCAATTGGTTACACGTGACACTATTTTATTTATGTAAAACATATTTAATTTTATTAAATAAAATCTTTATTTATCTTTAAAATTCATTAATTTATGAATTTAATGTTTGATAGATGAATCTACAACAAAGATAAAATCCATGGAACAAAAATATTTTGCAAATGAAATTATAAAGATGTTATAATTATAGGATTTCTATTGCATCAAAGTGTTGTTCCTAAATGTTCTTGGTCAATGATCTTTTAATATTGGACATTTATTAGAGTTGTAATGACTGATATATATTATGTACTTTCTTTTATGAAATGAAGCAGTTGTTCTCATAAGCTGGAATATAAGGGGTACCTAAAACTAATATGTATGTGCTTGTTATAAGACATATACACTAAACTGACCCGTATGAGAATTTCATATGGAGACACCACCTGTGTTTATGGAAAAGCTCACATGATGGTCGTATAAGTGATCCTTAAACTTGAGTCACCAAGTTATCTTATACAGGGAGTGTTATGTTTTGATCTTGTTACACATTATCTTGGTAAAGGTAACAAATGGGAAGACATTGGATATAACATAAACTATATGAAGGTATTTGAGTGATTAAGAGATTATTCATCACCTTAGATGAATTAGAAAAAATATTTCACGTGTTCTCAAATAGTATTGATTGTTAAATCCTTACGCGAGGTGAAATGAGATTTGAAAAGAGTTTCAAATATTATTCAAATGATCAATGACTGTAATGTTACGAACAAATATGATTTGTCATGGTAGATACACTTTATGCTAAAATATCTAAATCGAAACATTATTAAATAATAATTACACTGAGAAACCGATCATTGAAATGTTAAGTCAAACCACTTATGACTTTTTTAATATTTTAGGGATTATGACACGTTACTAGATGATGCACTTGATTTTCAAATATAAATTAATCAATTATTGAATTTATAATAAATTAAATTGCTTAATTTATTTAATTGTATTTATTTAGAATTATAATTTATATTTGAGCCAACGTATTAGGAACCTAATGGGTTACACATATTAAGAACCATTATTTAGGAATTAAATTGGGATAATTAATCAAGTGTGACTTGATTGAAAATAATTTTAGAAATTAAGTACTAGAATGTATTAAATTCAAATATTATAATTCTAGTATTAGAATAATCAAGTAGGGACTTGATTGATTAAATTTTTAAAATTATCCTTAAATAATATATGGATATTATTTAAAGGGCAAATATATATTTTACCATTTATAGGGTTTTTATGATTCACTATAAATATAAAACTATGCCTTTTTATTTTAAATAGGTTATCTGTTAGACAGAAAAACTGCATAAGTCACGGAATAAAGAGCTAACACTCTAGGTATAGCAATCCCCCTCTTCTAAATGGGGATTAAGAAGATTTCTTACCGGTGGTTCGCGTGGATTATCGTTTGAAACGGGACAATTGGACGGCTTGTGCTTTGCAATAACTCAGTATTTAAAGAATTATTCAAAGCCGGAGAAGATTAGATTTTCAAGTAATAAATTCTTAAATAACTCAAAATTTGTCTAACAGGATCCTAGTGACTCCCGAATATTACCTTAAATTTATCGTTTTCACTGCGTGTATTGATTTTGAGAACCAATAGCTGTGATTTCTAAACGTTGAATTAAACAGTGATAAATCAGGTCAAATACAGGTAGGTACCTCTATGGTTGTTGATATCAAGGATCGTTGCTTCTTTGTTGGCTGCCCTGACTCATGGAACCTGGAGGGAAAATATAGTATAAAAGCAAAATAACAAGTAGTCAGGGGTGTGCTGTATCTTGTAGCATGAAAGTCAAGTAAGATCACATGATGCAACTTTCTAAAGATAAAAAAAAATAGCCAATGAGTTTTTTTTTTAAAAAAACAAATGATATGTCACTTGATTTTTTATAATCCGACCACCACTCTGGTAATGGAAAATTTGAGTTTGATTTTCTCTTTCTATTCTAAGAACGTATTTTCACTTAAAAACACCTAATAAACAACTTTTAGAACTTTCATAACCCAGTTATCAACTCCAAGACCCTCCAAAATAATTTAAAAACACAAAATTAAATTAGGAAAGGTTTTTCTCTCTCGACCTCGATTTGTTTTTCGAGGCAAGAAAAGATTAAGGTCCGAAACAATCGCCATCAAACTCCTCTCGCCGAAAAGAACTCGTTGACATCAAGATTGATGATTTTACGGTTGAAATCTGTGTTAACCGATAATTTTCTCTCTTCAACCCGGAATTTGGTGTCTTTCTCTTTTCTCTCTCACTTACAGGGGCTAAAATGTAAAAGAAACAAACTTTTGAGTTTAGTTTAAATTACAAAAATTATAGAGACTATGAAGATAGGAAAAGAAAAGTATAAGGACCAAAGAAAACTTTTTCCTCTAATTTTACACGGCCACGAGGCTTCTTCTTATTTTACACTTTGCCCTCCTTGCATTGAATTTTTCTCCTCTTAAATGTTTTTGACAAATTAGGAATACAAGGATGCAATTAAAAAAAACGAGCATCGAATTTGAAAAATATCTCAGAGCTACCCTAAATCGCTACAATTTCTTAGCAAGTAGTTTTAGAAACCGTTTGTTTACGAGGTGGCGTTTGCGTTTGTAGCGAAACACAGGAGCCAAATGTTTGGTAAAGCAAGAAACAACATTTACTGTTCATGAGTCCCATTATTTACTGCGTTTGCAATGCACGGTGAGAAGAAACAGCAAAGGGCTGCTTTCATATGCTTCCCGCTTGTTTCAGTAAATTCGATTTCTAATTTGGAAATTAAATAATTGAGCTCTCATTTTCTACGAGCTCTACCCATAATAAGAAATTAAATCCATGGGGTGCTAGATATTTATGCCCGGATAAAGTAATTTATTATACTCTACTATCATAGAGATTTTTTTCTCTATATGTCAATGTCAAGCCATCACTAGCTTTCTTCTTATAAATGATGATTATGGCCATGTTTGGATTATGGTTAAATTATCGTTATTTTGCTATTTTTTTAAATAGAAATTAGATTAAATTTTTATATATTAATATCAAAAATAAATTTTATAAAATAAAAAAATATTATTTTAATATATTTTAAAACATAACTACCAACCTATTCGACCCAATAATATAAAATAAAAAAATTTATTTTTAATTTTTAATTGTGTTTTATTTAAAAAAAAATAGTGTTTAACATTATTCAATGACACTAATGATAAATTAGACGGAGATTGCAATTCCAATTTTATTCCTGATGATATTTTACCTAATATTGTTGTGCGTTTAAGAAACCAAGGAAACTGTAGTCCTTGTCGGATGTATTTCATATGTGATGGAATTGTAGATAGTTTAATGAAACAATAAAAAATATTTTATATAAAGTATTATTTATTTCATGATGCAATAGCAGTAGTTAAATTTATAATATTTAAATTAAAAACCACCAATATTAATATATTTTTTTTGAAATTATTTTACAACCTCAATTTGAAAAGCATTCTTAACTAAACATATTAAATTACGTTTTTGTTCAATCTCAATTTCAACCACAGTTTTAACCAAATATATATAAATATCAAACAAACCTCAACTAAAAGTACTTTTTATAAAACAACTTTTTTCAAACTACAACAAAAAAACTACCACAATACCAAACACTTATATACATAATTGGAAATGGTAATGTTTCTTTTGAAAAATCAAAACAGTCAATAAAAACGCAAAACAGAAGCTGAAGTAATGTAAAAAAGCGGGCTTGTTGATCCTAGGGCTTTTTTTAGTGCCTTTTAAAGCCTAAACTTAATATGCCTATTGCATTTGGATTTGGTACTAATTTTTATTTAGAATTGTATGCACTAAATTGCCTTATGCCTTTGTCCCAACATATCCTGTCTCCACTAAGCATTTGTGCTTTCCAATGTTAATTTGAGTGTGTTTGGTTTTAAAAATATATATTAAATTAATATTTTTTTAGTATTTATAAATGATTTTGATTTACTGATATAAAAAAATTAAAAAAAAAAAAATCATTTTAATACAATTTTGAATAAAAAAACAATACCAAAACACACATTATTTTAACAGAGGATTTTGAAAACAGTATTATATATGGAATATGGTCCTTGACGTTTTGTATATCACCCTAAGCAAACATTCTCCACACGCAGTGATGATGGTGTATGCCTGTATGACACTTTTGCAGCGGAACTAATATATTTAGAACCCTACAACCATACTTTTTTCCATTTTGCATCCTTAACTGCAGCCACAGGCTGTGAGCCAAGCAAAGCATGTAACAAAATACTCAAATGGAAGACAAAAATATATTTTACTATTCATAGTGATAATGTAATTATTTTTTGTGCCGTAAAGAAAACAATAACTTTGGTGTTGAGAATATTTTGATATTTTTACACGGCCTTTTAGTTATTATAAGATTAGTCGAGGGTGGATGTATTTTTTCAATTTTTTTAGAACAATAAAATTATTAAATTATATTTAAAAGCAAAATCTTTTAAAACTTGCATCTATTTACTTCTCCAAGCAGAATAAAATGGTTGATTTATCTTTAGAAGACAAAAAAATATTGGCACATGAGAGGCATGCTCTAGCGCCTACAACACCTCCTGATTTTCAAAAACACTATTTTATAATGTCAGAACCTTCACAATGTCTTTTTCTATTAGAGTGGCGCGTGATGGTGGTTATGAGATGAATTGTTATCAGCGAAGCTCTCTTTTTTCTTCCTCTCTTATTCCCTCGAGAATTGTGCTGACAACTCAAAATTTTCCTCTTAATTATTAATATTTCAACTTTAAGTCTTATTCTTTTTATTTTTAATTTTTGTTCTTTGCTATAATTTAAATTTTTTGTTTGGTTTAAATTTCATCTTCAATTTTAATTTGTAATATATTTTTTTTTTGTTAACCCTTTCATATGATTTTTTTTCAATTTCATATATAAGAATTGAACTACATTATTTTTTCTATTGTTGAAAACATTTTTTTTTCCAAAGTTATCGTTATCAATTTTTTTTTTAATTTTAGTTCATTTTTATTATTATGTATTTTTTATGATCATCTAATTAAAGTAAAATCAACTTATTTGATTTACTCTACTCTATAACCTTGATAGTTGATTTTTCTGTTTTTTTTTAATATATATAACACTCTTCCAATACCTAAACATCATAATTTACCAAAATAAAAAAAATTAAAATAAATTAAACGATACCACAGCGTAATGCAGGCCCCGTCTAGTCCTTTCCTAGAGCCTTTCACTTGAGTAGCCCAAGTTACTTGCAAAGACGAACACTATAATACTGATTTAAGAATGCTAAGCATATGCGTTATACCTCCCACAATCACATATGCTATATATGCAAGGGGACAGAAAGTTGCGCAAAAGTACTGTAGGCTTAGCTGGAAGACAGCGTATGCTCTGTATAGACAATCCTGCTCTCAGCACGCAGTCTCTACTTTCCGCTTCCTCCTTCGAAGAGAGGAGAGTTGGATGAGAGTTGTTGTTACCTTAAAACTTCGAAGAAAAGCATTCTCGCGCCCAACCTTTTCCTTAACTCGTGTGTTAAATGTCAGCCAATAACTGCTGGCTATATACTTCAAATGTTCAAGGCAGCAAGTGTCTGCCTAGACAAGTATTTCTTGAATTCATCCAGGCTATGGAAAGGGAAACTAAGACTATCGAATTAAAGATTAGGGTTTAGGAGCTGGCTAATTGTTCTGAAAAGGGGAAACAGACGAGGTTTGTATTTCTGAACCAGCAGTTTGATATGTGTAGAATTCATACAGGCCTTGCTCGCCGATGAATCTCGACATGTTTCTCAAGCATTAATGAATCTGAACCTAACATTGGTGCCCGTTTCTTTTCAACATCTTAAGCAAGTTTATTTCTTTTTCTTTTCATTGTAGATATTGTTTTTTAAAATGTATTTTTTACTTGAAAATACATTAAAATAATATATTTTTTATTTTTTAAAATTTATTTTTGATATCAATATATCAAAACGATCTAATAACACACAAAAAATTATATTGTCTTGCAAGATTAAATATCTTAATTTATATTTATCAGTTGATTTTTCTAATTTTATTTTTAGTTATTGTTAATAATTTTTTATTTATTAACACACACCTTTTTAATTTATACTTAAAAAATTTTAACTATAAAAATACACTGATAAAATCTATATATATAATGTTTTTACATTAAAAAATAACTGACAAGTGTCAAAAAGTTATGTATTATAACAAAGAGAGGAAGAGAGCGACGAGGAGTTGCTTTTTACGGGAATCCCGGAGGCCCAGAGGTAGGAGACCCTTTTGGGCACCACGGCACCTCCTTATCCTTTTGCATTTTGTGTGGGGCCGCCTTGCACGTGCTATCACGCGATAGTCATGCCCTTCGTCCTGCTCACAGTCACAGGTCGAGGTCTTTTTGACAATAAATAATTACTATTTTTTTTTCAAGTTTTTAAAAACGACATATGAAAACTCGTTTATTTTTATTTGATAGAGAAACAAGTTAATTAGTCTCTCCTGTTTCAAGAACTAATTATTTAGTTTTCTTTCGTCATTTTATGTTCTTTTCCATTTTTTTTGTTTTTAAAAACAAGAAAGGAAAAATAAATAGATATCATGGACAGAATAGTGAAAAAAAGACTTTTTAAAATAAATGTATATCAAATCAATTGATGTCAACACTCATCAAATGACTAAATAATTAATTTTTAAAATAAGGAGAATTAATTAATTCGTTTATCAAAACTACAGACACTGAGTTATATTATATTCCTTTAATTTTATGTTTTCCTGTAAATAAAAGTAGCAAAAAGTTTCAAAGACTAAAAAAAACAGGTTTTAAAAATTAGATTTTTACACTATCAATATTATATTTTGAGAATCAAGTCAAATTTAAGAGTCTCACAAAATAAATGTTAATTATATTGACAAGTTTTAAGTTAAGACCTAGTTCGAGACTCCTACGATTCAGCTAAGGATTATTTTTAAAGGGACCACATTTTGTACTAAGTTTTGGTTTAAAAAGACCGGAACTCGAGATAGGATTTCATTTAAGGCGATTGAGAGTAAGTTTAAGAATAATTCCAAGGTAATAAGAGTAAAGTTTAAGACTAATGTCGATATCCAGGGTACTTGGAAGTTGGTTTAATAACATGTTTGAAGGCCTCATATGGATGCTCAGGTTCATTCTAAGATTGTGAAGGTATTTGGTGAGTTATAACTAGTTTTGGGGCGTCTATGATTCAAGCTTATAAAAAATCCCCAATGTCTAATTATCCATGATAAGATCTAGTTTGAGGGGCTTAAGGTTTATACAATGATCATATTGAGTTTAAAACCAAGTTCGGATCACTTAAATTTAGGCTGAGACTAGTTTCAAGGAGTCTAAAAATTAAGTATAGGGAGTTTAGGTTTATGTTGGAATTGGGTTTGGAGTACCTAAAAGTGGGTACAAAACCAAAATTAGAACCAAGTCCGGGCCAAGAGCAAGTCTAGGTTACTCAAAATTCAAGCGAGGATTCGAAGATCCTGTGTTAGCTAAGGTTCAAGTTCAAGCATACTAAGTTTGGATTGTGATTAGGTTTAGAGCGTCTATGGTGTGGACTAGGTTTGGATTGTGATTAGTTTTGAAGCGCTCATGGTTTGGACCAAGTTTGAGGCATATTAGATTGGGTCCAAAGGTCGAGTTTGAAACCTTGAAGATTGAATCAAGACCAATCACATGGCTTTAAGGTGTTAGGTCGAGATTAGATTGATTTTAGACTTAATTCAAAGAACACGTAAAGTTTTTTTAAGAAAAAATTTGAAATGAGTTTATCAAGGTTCTTGAGATAATTTGAGTTCTAGAAGCATAGATCCTGATTTTTTTACCACAAAAAATCAACTAAAAGATGACAAGTTATCTACCCAAACAAGCAATGAATCATCTATTATATAAAAAAATAAGAGGTGAACAACATATTATTTGCTCGTTGAAAAAAAAGGCATGCAGTCATGCCCTTCTAATCCTTACATGCTTGGGCTTTCGTGCTTGGTGCTTTTCTAAGATGTTTCTTTTTTTTAAAAAAAACTTTGATAAAAAAATTCTATTGAAATCAATTTATTAAAATAATATTTAAATAATTGTCAAAACATGTCACTATTTTTAAGAAGATTATTGTATTTTATAATGATATCAGTCTAAAATGCATAATTTTTAAATAACTTGTTCATTAATATTAAATGATAATGTTAATGAATAATGGTTTGTTGGCTTTCTCACTCGCTTTACTTTCATTATATTATTGGGGTCTCACATGTGGGTCAAGGAACACAAATCGTCATATAGCCAGCCAGCCATTCACTCAGCCAAGTGACATGTCACTGGTTCCGGGTTTTGTGGAGCCTAGCAAATATTTTGAAGATACAAGTTGGTGGATCTCTCTCAAAATCTTGAACAAGTCTAAGATGGGTCCCGCCAGGTGTAAATAAAAATCACCACCAAGAAGCGATAGGATGCGGCAGGGAAATAGAGGCCTTGTGGTGGGGGTGAGGGATGGTCCTACCAGATCATAACTTTCCCTTCTTGTGGTCAGTTACATCAGATCAGTAATCATCGTCCACAAGGTCCGTCATGCATTTTTTGGTGGCCTCAAATTAATGCGTCCACCCTCTGCACATATCCATGCATGTCCCTTCCTCTCATTTATGATTTATAAGTAGTGTTTGTTTTAAAATATTTTTTATTTAAAAATATATTGAAATAATATATTTTTTTAAAATTTATTTTTGATGTTATTTTATTAAAATAATTTAAATACATAAAAATATTATTTTGAAAAATAAAAATTCAAAATTTTCAAGAAACACTCGTTTTCAAAACACAAAAACTCTTGATTATATAAAAATCATCACACAAACAAGTAGTTTATAAGGGTATATAAAAATATGGTAACGATTGCTTTTCAAAGTGTTTATTTTTTAAAAATTAATTGATTATTTATATGATATGCCGATTTATTTTTTTATTATTAGTGGTGGGTGTTTCACTGCTTTAGAATTATTAGATGGGTAGGTATTTATGCTCCTTAAAAGCTTCCCTCTCATTTTGTTTTGATGCTTTCAAAAATTAGTCGAATTTAAACTAGCATGCATGCTTCCTTTAAATATTTACCAATCTGTGTGCGTGTCTATATACAGTAGAGGAACTATAGAATTTTAACCGGGATATCATCATAAAAACTGTAAGGTTAAATGCCTAATTATTATGAAAATTTTATTTTAGAGAGTAAATATTTTATTTTTGGAGGGGCTAAATGCCTAATTATTATGAAAATTTTAAAAATTCAAGGGCTAAAATTATTTAGAGGTGATCATTTTCGGTTCGGTTCGGTTTTTATATAAAAAAAATAACCAAACCGAATTTTAAAAAAAAAAAACAGAAACCGGTTCAAACCGGACGGTTTCGGTTTGTTTTTTCTGGTTTGGCTCGGTTTTGGCTCAGTTTTTTTCCGGTTTCGGTTCGGTTCGGTTCGGTTTTTTCAGTTTCAGGCTTATAAAACCAAAACCGAACCGGTCGGTTTTTTCAAAATTTTAATCGGTTTAATCGGTTTTTATTCACGGTTCGATTTTTTTGGTTATTTTTTTTCCAGTTTTCTCGGTTTATTCGGTTTTTTGATTTTTTTGCTCACCCCTACAATTATTGGTCTGCCCCTGTCTATAAGTTTTTGTTTCGAATACTTTTAAAAACAAATCAGAATCAATAGAAAAAGTTGATAATTATTTATGATTTATGCTAAAGTTGTTGAGTTTTATAACTATTATAGGTATTTTCATATATAAGATTAGAGCTTATATTGGTCTGGAGTTGCTTGCAGCTTTAATTTGAAACCTTGTTGGAAGGACTAGGCAAAGCTAACTCCAATCCCATCTTACATTCTTTGTAGACCATATGCCTGTTTGTGAATCATTAATTAAATCAGTTGTGAGAGAAAAAAGAGAAAAAAATAAAAAATAAATGAGACATCAAATTAATACATATCAAAACACTCTGTCGATGATATTCTTAATTTCACCTAAACAATCTTTACAGAACAAATCCATAAGAAAACCAAAGCTATCGAAATCTCTAAACCCTAAGAATCTTAACTTTTGCTAACAAAAGACGTGTTCTAGAAATGCTCCCTTTGGACCACCGCCAGTTGGTGGTTGCGAAACCCAGATGGGATTTACTGATTCTAAGCAGTGTATAGAAGTTAGCGAACAGAAAGAGGGCAGCTTTTCTTCCCGAATGAGGATTTCATGAGTGCTCCGTGCAGTGCCTATCGCCATCATCATTGTATGCAGCCACTCCCCTTTTCGCCCCTGAATTGATAGAACCTGGAAAGGCCAGCCATGCAGGACTCTCCATGGAGTGCTCGAAAAGTGCCAGCCCGAAATCCCTGTTAAGAGACTGGCTCCTTGCCACCTTCGTGTGGCAGCATTAACCCTTTACCTGCCACCTATGTCCTCTCGGTCATGGTCATTGATTATATATACCCGCAGGTCATGCTTGTTCCTTTATTATATATAAAACAAAAAACCTCAAAGAGCTCAGTCATTTGCTATAGAATGTGAGAAATTAGTGTTGTTATATTCTGTCTGAATAGGGACAAATTAGTTTTTTTATAAATAAAAATAAATAAATAAATTATTAATGCGTGCGAGACAAATGTTAGCGAGTAGATGGTTCTTGCACCTTTCGAGCGACGCATATAGCATCATTCTGTGATAAAAACTTTTTAACTGTTGTATCATTTGAAATGTCTAACGGAAACGAATGGAGTGATACATGTTATTCAAATCACAATGGTTGACCTTTTTTCTCCTTTCTATTTTCTCTTTTCATTCCTTTAAATTCATGTCGGGTTAGCAAAAAATTAGGTTTTTCCTCCCATTTATTTTGTCTTTCATGTTGTTCTCCCATTTATTTTGTTTTTCAATTATGATTTATTTTTCTTGTGATTGGTTTTTCTTTGTTTTGAATTCTTTTTTAAATTCTTTTTTTTTAATTTCATCCATTTTCATTTATTTTTGTTTTGTTTTCATATCAACATGTACTCATTCTCTTGATTGTTGTTTTTTTTATCCTTTTCTTGGTTTGATTTTTTTTTTCTTTCTTTCACTTTTGTCCCTCAATTTCTTTCATTAATTTTTATACCAGATTTGATTCTTATTGTCTTGATTACTTTTTTTTTTTAAGGTTAACAATTTTGTTCAAGATTTATTTTTGTCTTTTGTAGGATCATCTTGTTCTCATGATCACAATTGCTAGTTTTGAAGATTAGCCTGATTTAACTTCAGTTTTTTTTAATTTTGTTATTTAATATTAAATTATTAGGCCTTGAGTTTTCTATTCATTTTCTCTTTCCTTCCTTTGAGATTATTGTGTGTTGCAGGTTAGTCAAATTAACACGAGTTGCTTTGGATTATTTTTCAATGTTTTTTTTATTTTTTTATTTTATCATTTGATGCTGGGTTATTAGGTCTTAAGATTTCTTATTTTTTATACTTCTCCTTTCTATAGAGTTATCCCAAGTTGTAGGTTTGCTAGGTTAACCCAATGTGACTTGAGTTTTTTTTTTCAAAATTTTGTTTTTGTTTTCATTTAGCTTTGATCATTTTTTCTAGGTCATTTTTTTTAAAAAATAATTTTTTTATTCTAATCTCATGTCATGGGTGGTGGGTTAGTAGAGTGAACCCAAGTTGACTCAGATGGTTTCTTCCTAAAAATTATTTTTTTAAAATTTTATCCTTTAAGATTAGTTTTGTGGGGTCTTGAGTTTTTTTTTTACTTTCCTTCTTCTAATATTATTTCAGGTCATAAGTTAATCAAGTTAACCAAATTCACTCAGATTATCCTCATATAAAAATTTGTTTTTCTATATTAGAAAAAAATTGACCCACATAATGATGCAGCGAGAGCAAAAATATATAATTTTGAGCTGAACTGGGTCAAAATTCTGCTAAACTTTTAACACATTTACTTTATAATACTATCACAAGATAAATAAATAAAAATCAAAGTCTTCCATATATGTTCATGGGCGAGCTTCTAAAATTTTGTCTTTAATGAAGGTAATTGAGTAACTATTTATTTATGTTAACTTGTTCGTGATCTAAATTTTAGCCGAGTCATGAATAAGATCAAGTTTTATAACTTTAATTTGATCAATAGTGAGTTGAGTTTATGTAATTTTTTTTCACCTTTAGAATGTTCTCCTTTGTAGCTTATCGAGGTTCTTTTAGATGGATGGGTATTTTTCCCATCCAAGATATACTTTTTTTTTTTTTTTTAATAAAAGTGAAGGCAGAAGCCAAAACAAAGCTTCAAGGAAAAGGATCCCTAGCATTCATGAATGTCAGTGCAATTATTTGTTTGATTTTGTATTTTAAAAATATTTTTATTTTATTTTAAATTATTTTTATATAATGATGTAAAAAATAAAATAAATATTATTTTAATATATTAAATTGTTTTTTTAAAATACTCCTGCATTAAGAACACAAACAATGAAAGGAAAAGAAACCTTACATCCAAATTACCCAAACCCAAAAAAAATAAAAAAACATAAAACAAAAGCTCGCGCGCACGCATCCAATTCCACACCAGCGGACACACAGCGGCTACCTTTGCTTTGCCTCTTAACTCCCACCCCCTCACATTCAATTACCCACTTGCACATTCAAGGTGGAATGTGCTTTTCTTGTTTCTGTGAGAGAGAGTGAGTGAGAAGGCGTTGTGTGTGTCTTTCTTTCATAGCATTTCTTAGCTGTTACTCATTCTGACTAGCAGTGTAGACTTTGTAGTGCAGTAAAGAGGAATTGTTTTTAAAGAAAGGAGCCCGTTGTTTCTTTTTATTAACACTTCAAAAACCTCCTCTCATTCCTCCATTAATGGTCACCTCTCTCTTTCTCTCTCCCTCGACATTTATTTTGCAAAGCAAACCGCGGGATCTCAAAGAGACTGAACCCATCTGCAATTCAATCTTTCCTTTTTCTCATTTTAAGCATTGCATACATTGATTATATATGGAACATGGTGCTCATTTTGGTGTACAGTTTTTTTTCTTTCTATGTATAGCATGCCTCTGATCTGTGTTTTTGGGTCAAATAGATTGTGGGTGTAGAGGAATCGTGAGGCGATGTTGACTTGTATTGCGTGTTCAAAGCAACTTAACAATGGATCTTTGCAACAAAGGGAGAGAGAAGAGGATGTTGATGTTGCTGCTTTGGAGACACCCAGGACTAAGCAGGCCATCAAGGCTCTCACTGCTCAAGTATGTATAACTCTTCTTGCTCTTCGTTCACCTTTTTATCTTTGATTGCTGCAATAGAGTCAGAGATTTGAGTTTTTTTTTTTTTTTTAACTAAAGCCCAGAAAGCACCGAAGCATACAGTAATGGAAGAAGGTTGAATTATACTGTGTGTTTTGACAATTTGGATTTAAGGGGTTATGTTTTATTTCTTATATTTTTGGAAAAAAATAGTGTGAAAATAAAAAAAAAATCCCATGATTGCTCTTTTTTTTTGTCCTTTTGTTTTTGCCTAGTTTCCGCAAAACCCAAAATTTTGCCCTTTGGCTTTCATCAAGGGGGTAAACGACGTGGAGGGGCTGCCCGGTTTCTTTTGCATTGCCACTTGCCGGAAACAAAAACAGTGAAAGAAGAATTGGAATTAATCACCGTGAGATATGGGTCTGATTTACTACCGTGTAGCACAACGGTACTTCTTTCAAATTTATTTTAAAAAAGAAAATTATAATGATTGATGGACTTGGGTTTCTTTTATGGATTGGAACCAAAGACCAGATCAGCAACATGGGTTTCTTAAATTCATTTTTTCTAGATTTTGGGTGCGAAAGGCTGATGAATAGAATTGGACCTGGAATTGTCTTCGTTTTATTGCAAAATGATGAAGGATTATTGTTATTATTTTTTTAGATAAAGGATATGGCAGTCAAGGCATCAGGAGCATATAGAAACTGCAAGCCATGTTCAGGATCCTCGAACAATAACAGTAACCGGAACTATGCCGAGTCTGATGCTGCCTCAGACTCAGCCAGGTTCCACTGCTCGTATCGTAGAACAGGAAGTTCCAATTCGACCCCGAGAATGTGGGGGAAAGAGATGGAGGCAAGACTAAAAGGGCTATCAGGTGGTGAAGGCACACCTGCTTCAGTAAGTGGCCGGACAGAGTCTGTGGCTTTTATGGAGGAAGATGAGCCTAAGGAGTGGGTTGCACAAGTTGAGCCAGGCGTGCTCATCGCTTTTCATTCATTGCCTGATGGTGGTAATGATCTGAAGCGGATTCGATTCAGGTACTGATGCTGTACATTTATTTTCTGTTGTCTTTTATCTAATTTGTTTGAATGCAATCACTAGTTTTCTGGCTGTGCGTGTGAATGTGTGTGTGTGTGTGTGTGTTGGGGAGGCGGGGTGTTGAGATTGTTGTTTGTAGTCGACCTCTTTCTTGATGCTGAAAGGTTCTTCATTGTTTGGTGGTTGGTGTGAAAGTGGGAATTGGGCCATACCTGGATTGTCCTTTCTCTCTTGTTCCTAGTATGGTGTTGAAGGTTTTGATTTTTATGGGTGTGATCAAATTTCTTTGGTGTGGTGGTGGTGGTGAACTGGTGATTAAGTTGAGAATTGTGGGATTCTCCATTTTCATGATGTAGGTGCGTACAGATGATTTTCTTATTGCATGAACAATATGGTCGGGTGGCTCTAAATATGCAGTGGGTGTCTTGCTAACATTCATTACAGCTTGGTCATCCTGAATGGTATCTGATTCAAATTTAGGGTTAAAAATTAAATTAGGTCCCTTTTCTTGTGTTCTACTCATACACTGATAGATAGGGAAATGGCATCCCATCCTTTATACAGGCATGTCGTGATTTACTTTGGTGTTTGAGATGCTGCAGAGGGCAAAAACTTGTGAGTCAGCTGTATCGTAACAATAGAAAACTACGAACCCGATCAGTGAATTCCAGTGCAGAAAAAGGACCAAAGATGCGTCTGATGTGCTTGTGGGTATGGGTTCCTGAATGCAATGTACTAGCAGAATTACATTGCCTGGTGAAAGGAACCATCCACAACACAAATTGGACTTTATTTTATTACACTTATGCAGGCCTTGTTTGTTTCATTAGTTTACTGAAAACTATTTTATAATCTTTGCCCTGTTTGCTAATCATTTAGAAAAATTAGTTAATAGAAAATATTTTTTAGTTAAAAAAAAATTTAACTTGATTTTAAAAAAGTGTTTTTATTTTATTTTGGATGGAAAATACTTTTCAAAAGTTGGGAAAAATTCAAAAACATTTTGTTATTTTTTGATTATATCAAAATTGATCCTTAATCTTATGATTGTTATATATTTTATTTTGAATATTTTTTTTAATTTTATCATTTCAAATTTTTATATTAACTTTGATCCTCATTCTCTTTATTGTTATTTATTTTTCTCCTATCTTTTTCTTAATTGAAATTTTTTATTTATCAGATTTGATTTCTATTTTTTTATTGCTATTTATTTTATTTTAAAATAATTTATGAATTTTGTTTTCAATTTTATAATCTTTTAATTTTTTTATCTATCAGATTTAGTTTCTATTCTTTTAATTGTTATTTGTTTTATTTAAAATAATTTATGAATTTTTTTTCAATTTTATTCTTTTTTAACTTTTTTATCTGTCAGATTTGATCCCTATTATTTTAATAAACTTGAAAAAAAAATTAAAACATAAATAAATTATTTTTCATGTCATTTTATATCACCATATACTAGAAAGTATTTTCCAATTTATTTTTTTATCAAACTACCAAATATCAAAAAATAATTTTTTTTATAGGAATTCACTTTTTATAGAAATTACTTAAAAAAAAAACTACTTTCCAGCAAACAAGCATGACCTAGGTTTTGCTTGTCTACTTGCTCTTTTTCTGGAATCAAGAACTAGCTTATGCTTTACTATCTGCAATTCTGCATTTGGAATCATCCATCATCCCCCACCTTTCCTAGAAGAAATGAAAAGATAGAAAAGAAAAAAGAAATAGAGAACTTTAAAGAATTATGAATAATGTTCCGTGTTTTAACTTGTGGACTTTCTGGAGAACATCAATGGACTCGTTTAATTCACCTTCTATCCAACAATTATGAGTTAATGAGGAATATTGCCTACGGCTCCAGAAGGCTTGAATAAGCAAGATAATTTTCATTTCTTTCACTCTTGGTTGATTCTTTGTGCTCAACCTATCATTGCTTTGGCACTTGAAAAACAATAATAACTTTTGTAATCTTCTTATGATCAGTGAATGTTAAATTAGCTGACAGACAGATACAATTTTATTTGTCCAAATGCAAATTACAGCAATATAATATATCTTAACACCTGCAAGGATTTCCATGTTTGATGACCCTGGCTTGTGCACAAGATCTATAGAATACTTTGCTGAGGAATCTGTGGCCAAATTACAGTGTCATTGCAACGATTTTGTGCCAGAAGTTATCTCAATTAATTATTTTAGTCTCAATCAGAATTTGCGCTAATTTATTTTCAGTTTGAAATGTTGAATGAAATGAGCAACAATCCACCTGTTTACTGTAATGATAGCCCTGCTACTTTTATGCAGGCCCTTTTTCCTCAAGTTTTTTTTTCCTCTTGACCTAACACTTTTTTCACTTATAACAAGATTCATGTGTTGTCATGCCAACCTAATTACCGTTCATACTTGTGATGTTGTCAATTGTATATGATTTTTCTTCCTGATAAGTATATATGATGTTTTGAATTGTGATAATATGGTCCTTTGGTTCTTGCTGTGGGGACAAACTAGCTTCCCTCATACAATAGCCATGCGAACCTGTTAGATGAGCAACCATCAATAACCAGCTGCTTTAAAGTTTTAACACCAGAAAAAATTGGATGATTCATCCTTCTCCAACATTTTACTAGGGATGCATAGATGTTCACAGGCCCTATTCATCATTTTGACGTTTTGATGTTTTGATTAGTCGTGAAATGTTCAACAAATGGCAAGCTCAAAGGTGGTGGGCTGAGAACTATGACAAGGTCATGGAATTATACAATGTTCGACAGTTCAATCATCAAGCAGTCCCACTTCCAACTCCGCCAAGATCTGAAGATGAGGTGAGTGTGAATTAAATTTTGAAATTTAGCAATATTTGGTTGGGGATAGGAAATGTGTGCTCCTGATTTACTTGGAATGGATCATTTTCTACTCTATAGGAATCAGCATGAATCTTGTTAGACTGTCGATGAGCACTATTGGAGTCCTCTATTCTTTTTGATGAACTTCAGTTTTGTAGGATTTCATTTGATATAGAATGTCGGTGGTATTTAGTGCTCACATTTACTTCACTGTACTTTGAAGAACTTGCGAACTGACATTGATGATAGAACTAGTTACATCGTTTAATTTTACCTCATCTCCTTTTGCAGAGCTCAAAGCCTGAATCTGCCAAAGACAGCCCTGTGATTCCTCCATTGGGCAAAGGATGCCCGCACAATTTCCACCTTCCAACAGGAATGGATTATTCTTCATCAGATTCACTTGACCACCACCCAATGCAATCCCACCAATATTATGATCCAGCTGGTCTTGCTTCAACACCAAAGCTCTCTGGCATTGCTGGGGCTAAAACTGAGACATCATCAATAGATGGTTCTGTGAGGACTAGTATGTCAAGAGAGTCTGATCGCTCAGAAGAACTTTCCATCAGTAATGCAAGCGATATGGAGACTGAATGGGTTGAACAGGATGAACCAGGGGTATACATCACTATCAGAGCTCTGCCTGGAGGCTCTAGGGAGCTTAGACGTGTCAGGTTCAGGTCAGTGGGTTTTAATAATTTAGAGTATGAAACTGCTTATCATTTTAGTTATTTGGCCAATAATTGAACAAGATCATTGCTGACTGAACTGGCTTTTCTAGCACCTGCTTTGCTGGGCTAGAACAACTCAACAAGGCACTTCGTAGTATATGGGGTATATTGATTAGATTTTGGAAGACTTTTAGAGCTAATAAAATATAATTTGATCCTTCCATTTATACGAGTCAAATCCTACCTGCACTACAGGCTCATGCCATCTATCATAATGGCTTAGATAATCTTATTTGCTTGTGAAAATTTGTCATGGAGTCGTGGATTTCTCATGGATGATCTAGAAACCAAGGCTGTCTTTTAGGCATTATTTGTGATTACACTGTTCTCTGATTGATATCATACTGTTAAATGGGCAGTGTTGTATATTTCCAAAGTTTAGTGATCGGGGCTCTCATTTTCCAGTTTTACATTATCCATGAATGAACCAACCACATAGGGATTGATATTTGCTTTGCCCGTAAAATAATCATCAAAATCATCTGTCTCTCGACGTGGATGTAAAATTCATTTTTATATGCTTGATGCAGCCGAGAAAGATTTGAAGAAACGCAAGCAAGGTTGTGGTGGGAAGAGAACCGAGCCAGGATACAAGAACAGTACTTGTAGATTAGCAAACAGATGAGATGGTGGTGCTAGGAAAATGTGTCTACCTTCAACTATACAAGTAGGCATTCCATGGATCTTGTGAGCTGAATAGATGAAGCTTCTTGTATCACATGTGCCCAGTCCCATGTTTTGCTTTAATATTTCTTTCTTGATTCTTTCCTTTCTTCTTCTTCTTTTATCTGGGTGGATAATGTGCCATTATTAGGTGGCTTTGGAGTTTGGTGAATGGGGTGTAGAAATTAGATAGTCCATAGGAAGTGTTAGTTATGGTTATGCTAGATGGTCTTTAGTAATATACACTATCATTTCGCTCATAATTTAAACTGGTCTCATCATTTTAGTACTCTCTTTTGAATTATAACTATAGGAGCCATTGTTGTTCATAAAATTAAAACCCAGTAGTCATTTCATTGCCGCTAAATGTACAAAATCTTGACACCTTGTTTTTCATTGTTTTTGGTTTTCAATGAATCAATGATGAGTAGTTAGCTGATTTCCTAGTACTTCACTTGATTGGCATGAACGAGCAAGAACCTTGAACCTTTCTCTCCCTCTTTCTTTCTCATATTGTTTTCGATAAAGAGTTGATAGATGGATTTACGTGCTGCTCATTTTTACATGCAGACCATGCTGACTCATTTAGTTTTTTTTTTGTTTTATTATTATTAAAACACACATTTGACCATCATCAAATCACTAATTCGAGAATTAACATTTTCATATGAACTTAATTAATAAGATATTATTGGTTACTATTAGTCAATAAAATAATTTTATCGTCTCTAGTTTTATGTAGTGAATCTTGTAGAATCTAATATAGATTTTAAAAAAAAAAAAAATTAGAATTGTTTTTTTTTAAAAAATTAGCAAAATAATACAATTTGAAGTGAATTGGTGAGATAGCACACAATCACGATTGAAAAATATGATATTAAAATTATTGTTGATGGGAAATGCTATATGTCAAAAATGGTTAAATGAGCTACACAAATTATAACAAGGAAAAAGAAAAAAATAAAAAAATAAAAAAAAGATTTCAGAAGTATATCGAAACTCCAATTACAATATTATTTGTACCATTATAAGGATCTCAACGAGACATCCAATGACACCAAAAATGGTCATCGTTGGTAACGTTTCTTGGTATTATTGGATTTGTCTCCTTGAGATCTTTTTTAAAGTAATGATGGTGTCATAATTAAAACTTCGATGTGTTTTCAAGATCTCTATATTTTTCCCCTTCCTTTCTCTTTTCAAAGTAATTGCTCATTTGTCTCTGGACAAAGAGTGTGACTCACTCTAGTCATTGTTATTGATTTTATTTGGTATTATTAGATTTATCTCGTCGAGATCTTTCTGATGATACTGGTGATGTCATGATTAGAGTTTTGATGTGCCAATGAGGTCTCTTTATTTTGTTTTTTTTTTTTCTATATCATCTCTTCTTATTGTAATTTCTTACTTGCTTTTAGGCGGAGAATGTGTCCTATTCCAATCATCATTGGTGACATTTCTTGGTATTGTTGAATTTGTTTCGTTGAAATCTTTTTAATGATATCAGCGATGTTAGAATCAAAGTTTCAGTGTGCCTTGGTCTCTTTCTTTTCGTTTTTTTTTTCTATTATCTCTCCTTGTTATAATTTATACAGTTCATTTAACAATTTTTTTAACCTATTGCATTTCTCATCAACAACTTTAAATGTCATATTTTCAAACCTCAATATATATCAAACTGTGCTATTTCACAAATATTTTTTTTACTTGTGTTATTTGACCATTTTTTTTTTCAAATGGTGTTAATAAGTAAAAATACCCCTTACATAGCTTAGTTATAAAGCTTAACTAGGAAGTTAATCTGGTTCAAGACCAGGGTCACGAGGTAGGCGTTTCGATTTGTGGGTTGGTAAGTAATTTTATGGTGCTTAGAGAGTAACTAGTGACATCTTATTAGTTACTTTTCGAGACTCATTTTAAATTAATAAAGAGATATAATTAGGAAAGGGAAATCATTTTTAGAGATATTTCTAGAACTTTTGATGGATCATTAATTTTATATTCTCTCTCTTTTTTGTATTTCTTTTTCAAAATGAATCCTAATAAATAATTAATAAGATACTACTAACACCATAGAACTTTTTGTGAGTTAGTTTGCAAACTTAATCTATATTTTTTAAAAAAAATATTCATTTTGATAAAAAAAAAAAAGAGAGAGAGAGTTGGATTTACACCTAGAATGCCATGTCCGTGACGCTATCAAAATTAATGGGTCATAATATGTAAATGAGAATTCAAACCTTTAGTGCACATTATACCCCTTTGGGCTAGAATTTTTCGATTTTTTTCCACACCCTTAGTTATGAGATTTAATACCCTTCATAATCATGATGGCTTACATAATTTTCTAGAATTATAAAATCTTGTTTTTTTTTGCATTTAAAATGTAATTTTAAAAAAATTATTTTTTTAGTTTTGTTTTTCAATTAATTTTTTTATATTTTTATATCATTTCAATATACTAATATTAAAAATAAATTTTTTAAAATAATTTTTTTTTTAATATATTTTTAAATAATATAATAAAAAAACGATCGCTTAATTACTCAATATACTCTCCGTGTCTAGCAGTTGATTTTCAACTTTAAATATTTCCATATTTTCCAAACATAACCGGGCTCATAGCATTGTATTACAGATATCCATGTTTAAGTAGATTACCTAAATGACAATGTTATTTTCTCTCAATAATTCTATATAATTATTAGGGGCTATTACCTCAAATTACAAAGAAATTTAAAAGAGATTCGAAAACAATGTATGTTCACTCACAAAACATTTAGATTGCGCCAATGTTTTCCTTTTTTTTTTTTTTTTTTATCCTTGAAGCATTTTCTCCTCTAGTTGCTGAACTTTTTTTTTAATTTTGTTTTTTATATTATATTGATTAAGAATTGAATTTGATAATTTATTTTAATTTTCTTCTTACGAAGTTCTCATGTTATTAAAAAAAATATCTTAATATTAAGTTGATGCTCAACTTAATAAAATCAAATTTGATTTTATTGCTTATGAAAAATTAAAACTACAGAGACCAAAATTGACACTAAAGCAAAAAATAACCCCCTTTTCCTTTTGTTTTCTTAACTGTACATGAGACATGTTTTAAAAAATTTTGGACCTCAAAGTTTTTTTCTTTTTGATCCCTGTTTATTGAGGTTTTGACATGTCGGTCCTCCACTTCATTTGTTTTGCATTATAATCATTGAATTTTATAAGGAGAGAGAGAAAATTAGTGAAAAATGATGGAGAAGAGAGAGAGAGCGGTCGAATGACCAGATTCTAGGAGCAAAAAAGCCGAATTTGGTGTTATTGAGTTCTTTTTTTATGAGGAATGCCATTAGAATGTTTTTGAGCTTCTATATCATCGAAAAACATAAATCAAGGTTGATAAAGAATTGTTTGGGTTTTGTTTTATGTTTTTGGACTAATTTAATAGTATTTTGAGTTAAGAAATTGATTTATAGAGATTCTAAAGGTGTTTATTAGGTGAAAAAAAGTTTAAAATAGTTTTTTTAGTCTAAAATTCCCTAGCTCAACTTTTTGGCCATCTTTTTTATGGTAAAAATTTGGGCAAGCAAACAAAGTATTGTTTGCCATAGCAAGTAGAATGTTGTTTGGATTGTTTGATTTTTTTAAAGAATGGATGACATGTAATCCGTTCTTGAAAAAAAAACTAAAAAAACAAGTTGCACGAGTTTGGCCTTGTACACTCATGCAAGTAAAATCTTTTTTTTGTTGCTCAATGCACGCGAGCCCTATCTCTTTGGCCTAGATGTCTAGCTTTTTTTATGGGTTTTTTTAATAAAAAAATGGATTTTGATTAAAATACACTATAAAAAAATGTTTAACATAATATTTAAGTTATTATTCAATCTAGCCATGATTCTTAAACAATATTATAAGTTTTTATGAGAATGTTAACAATTTCTTTTTCAAGTATTATGTACCTAATAAGAAAAAAAAATTACTTAAGAATATTAAATGAAAATAAAATTTAAGTTCATTAAAGTTTTTAATATATTTTTTACATGATTTTCTCATATTTATTACATACAATTTACCTTCATTCATATACAGAATATTGAAATATTATTTTAATATGTTTTTTAGAACTTGCTTTTGAGACCATGATAGGTTTTTCTTTAAAAAATAGTGAACACAATTAAAAATCATGATTTTGTTAAAATAATAAAGATATGTATTAATAAGAAAATGAAGTTTAAATTGAAGAAATATATTTTTTATACTTCTTTAAAATGGCTGAAATTTTTTTACAGACTTCTATTTTAGTTGTCGTCGTTTCTTTTTATTCAATAAAAAATGCACTTGAAAAAAGAATATGACTTTCTCATTAAAAAAACTGAGACTTTTTTATGATAATATTATTGATTACTACGTGGATAATATGAAGAGTTTTTAAAATAATTTACTCATTATTATTGAATGAAAATAAAATATTTGTTTTCTTAATTTTTTTTGTAGTTCTTGGAATTTATTGTTCTCATTTTTTTTAAGAGAGTTACATATAAATGATCGATTCTTGATTTTATTACTTTTTAATTGATTGTTTTTTACGATCATAATAAGTTTTTGCTTAAAAAATAATACTTGTCATAAATATCAGAAGTTTTAGAAAAAACTAGTAAATAAGAAATTTTAGTTTTTTTTTATTAAAAATATATGCCTTTTCCTTTTTATTTCAAATCATTATAGCTTTTCTCAACTTGGTTTTTTTGGTGTTTCTTTTTATTTAATGAGCTATGCTGCTAATAAAAACAATTATATTGTAAGAAAAATTCACATGAATTAGAAAAGACAATTTTGATTAAAAAAATACATTTCTTCTTGACAAATTTATTCATTGTCTTCCTTTCAAATATATATTTTTATAATAATTTAATTAAATAAAAGTTGTATTCTAAAAAGCAAGGTTGTTAAACCCGGCTAGGGCAACGACCTAGATTAGGGGTTGAAAGAGTCAATCTGGTTTGATCTAAGTTGACATAGTGTGATCCGGATCATTCCAAAACATCGTTATTTCAAAATTTTAAAAAAATATTAAATTAATATTTTTGTTTTTAATTTTTGTGAAAAGTCAAATCAGGTTTTGGCGAGGTTGACCGAGTCGTGGATGCACCTACCAAGTGAGCTAGCCACACTAGGTCAACTCCAATTTATTTTAGTTTGAAACTGAGTCCAGTCTAGAGATTGAGTCAATATCAATTTTTTTTTTCTAAAATGTAAAAAAATATTAAAGTATGGAGAATGTTTTAATAGTGTTATTAAACCTAACCAAGTGGATTAATTTTTAAATCTTCACTCAACTTTTTACCAGACCCAAGACATGTGGGTCTAGCAGTTATACCATCCCAAACGACTTGTGTCTGATAGTCATACTAGACCCAAGAGCCTTGGCTTTGACATATAAGTAATTTGGGCCTGATATAGTGACTAGACCCAAGTAAAAGTGAAAAAACTACCATACCCACGCTCAAACGTTTAATGACCAATTAGCCTATGAAAAATACTGAAATACCCCCACAACCAGGGCTTCAATTTTTTCAAACAGAGGGCATAATGATAATTTAACTTTCTATGAAAAGACAATATTAGCCTCATCATAAGCCTTCAAAGCTTGAAAAATACACTATGCAAGTCTATAGTGAACTATGTCTTGATCCACAATACACTTGCACAGGGGTGCCAGACGCAAGCCGCTTGGGTCTAGCGCCTAGGATATCAAAATACTCAAAATACTATAATTTTCATTAGTCAAACAAAGGTAATGGTTTTGTTGAGTATCAAAATACTCATGTAAATGTGTTGAATGGTCTTAGGATATCAAACTAATAATTCCTTGTGGACTTCTAATGTATTGTTAAGTAAAAAAGCAACAAATACCTTGTCAGACCCAAGCGTTTGGGTCTGGCAACAATGCCAGCCTCGAGCCTGGGTCTGGCAACCATGATAGACTCGTGTTTGGGTCTGGCATGACCCACGCGCCTGGGCATGTCAACCATGCTAGACCAATGCTTCTTTTTTTTTGAAAATATAGGAATACACTTGTAATTGTTCTAAAAACATATTTATTTTATATTTTTTATCTTTGTCTTTTTAACCAAATATTTTTTTTATCTTTTCTATATTTTTTTCTTCTATTTTGGGACATTAACCACATATATCCCTAAAATTTACTCAATTTTTTTTTATTAATCTGTAATTTTAGTGAAGAAATCATCTACAAAATTGCACAAATAAAGATAGTCAAAAGGACAGTAAGTCTTTTATATATACAATATTTTCTTTTCCTACAACATAATGTATAAATTCAAAAGTTCAAAAATTTTCTCTTATGATCATATATTTCAAATTTTCGTATATACTAATAGTTATAATGTAGAATAAACTCTTCTTGTAACAAACTTTGATAATTAGATCATGCAATAACATCTCAAATTTAAAAAAAAACATGAACCCTTTAAAAACTGTCCAACACTTGGATAAAAACATAAAATTAATATTTTCATTCACAATGCATGTAAAAAAAAGAAGTTTTTTTTTTAAGACTTGAAATAAATTACTTATAACTCAACAATTTTTTTCCATTCTTTCCTCTTCGAATATAACAAATTTATAAAATAAGTTGCACAAATAAAAAAGAGTTTAAAGTTAATGTCTACTACATATGAATGAAAAATTCTACTTGAATGAGGCAGTGTTTGTTTTTACAGTTTAATCGTGCATTTGAAAAATTTTAAATTTTTTTACCTAGGTGCGTGGGTCTAACATGGTTGACAAATCCAGGTGCGGGCTGTCAGGCCCAGACTCGTGGGTCTGGCATGGTTGCCAGGTCTAGGTGCTCGGGTCTAGACCCAAACTACTTAGGTTTGGCACAATGTCAAACCCAAACACCTTGGGTTTAGCAATCATGCCTGATTTTAAAAACAATAAACAATTAAGATAATTGTGCACTTTAGCTGTCAGGAGAGAAAAAAAAGAAAGAAAAAAAACACAAACAATTGATCACCGACGATAATCCAACCATTATTTATCTACATGTGTCACACCATGTGGAAGAGGGCACGGTTGTACATTCAGTGAGACAACGGATGACCAAATTTGGCCACCAGAAAGCGTCACATGCACCTTCTTTATGGCACGGGCTCCACCCATTCGCTGTGGAAGAAAAAGAAAGCAAAAGAAACGTCTCACGAAAAGATGAGAAATTGAAAGTGAAACTACTATTACAATCCATAATAAAAGGCCTCTTGATTTACAGTAATTTCCCCACACTATTTAGCTTTTGTTATATTATGCCTTAATGCAATAAGAATCTCATAATTATAACCACTTTATAATTTTCTTTGCAAAGTATTTTTATCTCAAGAACTTTATCTTTATTTTAGATTTATTAATCAAATATAAATAAATAATAAAGATAAAGAAAAATTTTAGGGTATTGATGACAATTTGTTTTATGAAAAACCAAAATGTAAGTCTTCTTTTAAAAGGACCAATGTCAAGATTCAATTTTTTATGAATAACCAAATTGGAAAGTTTCCTATTTTTAGGGATTGGTATCAAATTTTCCATAAAATAATCAAAAATAAATTAAAAACAAACTAAAAATAATTAGGATAATTAAGGGCAACCAAAAAGATTAATGTAAGAGAAAACACATTATAAAGGTAACATTTCATAATAAAAGATGTGGTAACGGTGACATTGTTCTTTTCTTAGGCATAACCAACCCCTCACATGAATAACTGGAACCAATGCTAATTTTTATGATTTTCAGTTCCTTCTAATTACTAGGTGGCAACTTCTAATTTTTCTCGATATATGCTTTTCCTTTCAAATTTGAAAAGTCTCGGTCGACATCACAGTGTGACGCCGATAATTCATTATATATGTTTGATTTAAAAAAAAACTCAAATAACATACATTCAACAACAAAAGTTCATTTCTAAACTTATCTATTTCTCATTTAAAAAGCTAGGCTTATTTATATGAAATAAATAATTTGCATGAATAAAATGAAATATTATCATACAATAAACTAGAAGAACATATTGTTTTACTATTTATTTTATTATTGTCCAACATTCATTTGCAGTTTGGACAAAACAGGGCAAATGAACGGTCCTTTACTTTTTTATTGTCCATGGTTTGCTATTCATTTTCAGTCTTAAACTTTATTTGTTTTACGCTTCAGTCTTTAAAATTTAAGAAAAGAAAGACTTGCTAAAAATTTGGAGAGAAGAGAGAAAGTTATTGGTTGATCATATTTCGCTCATTAAAAAAGTTGATTTTTGTGTGATGAGTTTCTCTCGACGAGAGAAGTGCTATTAAGATTTTTTTTTTAGCTTCCATGTTATCATAAAATGTAGATCATGGTTAAGGGATAGTTTTTTTTATTTAATTTTGTGTTTTTGGAATGACTTAGGGGTGTATTGGGGTTAGAGACTGGTTTATCATGTTTTTTAGGGTGTTTATTAAGTATTTTAAGGTAAAAATAGGTTGATAATTATTTTGAGGCCTCAAAATCCTTGACCTAGCTTTTTAGCTATTTCTTTGGTGCTTTAAAACTAAACTGGAAAATGATGGGTTACCTGCTTCCAGAGACAACATGTTATCTTTTTTTATTTTTTTCATAAACAATAAAAAGATAAATGACATGTTTGTCGTACTTAAACTTAAAAAAAACAAAAAAAACTAGGTATGTAGGCTTGCATGTGCTGAGCCTTTCTCTGTTTGGCAAGATACTCAGGCTCAATTTTTTAGGCCCAGGCACATACCTTTTTCTATTTTTTTTTAATTTTTTTTTTATTGAAATCCACTATAAATAAATTGTTTGTCATGAAATTTTAATTAGTATTCGATGTTGGTATAGTTCTTTAATAATGTTATGTGTTTTTATAGGAATGTTAAAATTTTGTTTTTCAATTATTACATGCATACGTAAAAAAAAATAATTTTAAAATTTTCTTAATGGATACTAAGTGAAGATAAAAGAATTTTAATTTATTTTTAAATAGATTTTTGAAATGGTTTATTAACATTAATTAGTTTTTTTTCCTTCAATCACATGTAAAATATTAATACATTACTTTAATATTTATTATTGAAACTTGTTTTTGGGATCATAATAAGTTTTTGTTTAAAAAACAGTATTTGTAATTAAAAAACATGCTTGCATTTGAACAATAAATGGATTCATTAATAATGGAACGAAGTTTAGATTAGAGAGATACAATTTTGCTCTTTATTTTCAAATGGTTGAACATTTTGCAGTCCTTTATTTTGTCATTGCTGTTTATTTAAAAAATGTGCTGCTAATAACATATTATGTCATTGTTTTTTTTTTTTTAATGATTGTATTATCAATGGTTTGTGGAGAATTATGTATTAGTCTTATATACAAAAATTTTAAAATAATTTGCTCATCAATATTGAATAACAATAAAATATATTTTTGCTTAATTTTTTGTTGTATTTTTTTATGTAATTCTCTCAAATTTATTAATTCATTATTTTTATTTTATTTTTTAGTTGAAAATTTCTTTCAAAATCAAAATAATTTTTTTCTTAAAAAATAATGATTCTTATATAAAAAATATATTTTGTCAAAATAGGAAACAATACGTGAGCTTGAAGATTGAGTTTTTTTTTTATCAAATATATATGCTTTTTCCCTTTTTTTGTTCAATCCATTTTAGTTTTTTTTAAAATATTTTTTCTTATTGCTTTTGCTTTTTATTCAATGAACTTTGTTAGTAATAAAAGAGATTATTTTTTTTGTGAATCATTTTTACAGGAATTAGAAAAAAAATTATGAAAAAAAATACTTTTCTCCTCCATAATTTTATTTGTTGTCTTTCTAGTGAATATTTATTTTTATTAATATAAAATTAAATAAAAAATAAATTTCATAAAATAAATTTATTAAATTTGATAAAGTTCATGAGATCATAAATTAAACGAGTTGACCTTTGTCAAATTAAAAAGTTCTCGTTTTAATATTTCTGTATAAGAAAAAAAATGTTAAAAAGATGAGTATTTGGATTTCTTTTGAAAAAGAGTCAAATTAAGTCCTAATGGTTTGACTAAGTTGCGATTCGCCTACTAGATTAATTGAGTCACAAATTGACCCTCGCCCAATTTAATTCAAGCACAACATAGGTTGAAAGCCAAGTTGATTGCTACATCTCTCTTTCATGATGGAATGAAAATATTATTCATAGTTGGAATTTTGCATTTAAAATGACGATTCTATGATGCGTCAATATAGTAAATTTTGTTTGAGATTTACTATGGTAGTGTTTAGTATGCTATATAATAATGGACTAGATAATATAATTTTTTTTGTGAAGTTGTTTGGTGTATTTTTTAACAGCACAAAAATTATTTTTTATCTCATTAAAAAAGATAGGACAAGTTTGTCCAATTCTTTGCACAAAGATTAAACTAGTTGATTCGGGTCAACGTATAAATAAAAATGGTTGTTATTATAGTTTTAAAACTCAATTAGGAGTTGACCAGAGTCACCGGTCGAGTTGACCATTGACCGATTCAATGTAAGGATAAAAAAATTATTATCATAGTTTTAAAACTTGACTCAAGGGTTGAACTAGGGTCAGACCCGGGTCATGGGTCGAGTTGACCATTGACCTGAGTCAAACATAAAAATGATTGTTATTACAGTTTTAAAACTCGATTCGGGACTTGACCCGAGGTCAGGCCTGAGTCGCGGGTTAGGACCATTAACACAAGTTAACATAAGGATAAAAATAGTTATTATCATAGTTTTAAAAACCTAACTTGGAGGGTCGACTCTAGGCCAGGCCTGAGTCACAGTCCGGGTTGATCATTGATTCAGACAATGTAAGGATAAAAATGATTATTATCATAATTTTAAAACCCGACTTGGGGGTCGACCCGGGTTAGGATTGAGTTACAGGTCGGGTTGACCATTGACTTAGGTCAATATAAGGTTAAAAGTGGTTATTATCATAGTTTTAAAACTCGACTTGGGGTCGATCTAGGGTAAGGTTCGAGTCACGACTTGAAAGGATCAACCTGAGTTGACCCAAATAAAAAAATAATAATCAAAGCAACATTGTTTTGACAAAAAAAAAGTCAATAAATTTTTTACTTGTGTTTTATCTCAGGTTGACCGGGTTGTAGGTTGACCTAAGTTTTTGACCGAGTCAGATCAGATCAATCCTTCCTCTATTTTTATTAAACTCAAAATATTTTAGACCTTGAGTTGACCGACCCTGATGTTTAGCAAACACAAAATAAAATTGTCCAATTCAATCCAAAGCGCACAAAATAGAGGACAAGACAATTATTTGTCCAGTCCAGTCCAGTTCGGTCAATATTATCTAGCATACAAAACATTATCTAAATATAAGAAATTTTTCATTTATTATCAACAGATTTTAACTCACCAATGAATAAATTCTTGATTTCATATTAAGATGGACTACTATGTAAAATACTTTTTGATGAACATGAAAATATTTACACCAAATTGTTAAATTTTAAATAATTAGGAAATAAGGTCAAGAAAAATGATGTACTAGGTTGTGGGAATCAACAAAGTATAGAAATCACTAGATTATTTGCTAGTGTTGAGTTGCGGAATGGTTTGATTTTGTTTTTAATATAATAAAATATCCACACATTACTAATATGTCTTATAATAAAAAAAACTAATAATAAACTTAAAATATGATGCATGTTATATGATATTTTTGTTTAATTATTGATATGGTGACATATTAAATAATATTTATTTTTAAATTTTGAGACAATAATATATTGAATTAATCCTAGTTAACTTTTCAAATTTTTAACTCCAATTTTAAGACCGTCAGAAACCTATAGTTAGAAAATCAAAATAAATTATGAAAATTAATTTCTAATCAATTTAATATTGAATGATAACATTAGAAAAACTAAATAAATAAAAGAAGATTGAGTTGTTAGAGAATGAAATTAAAAAAAAATTAATTAAAAAAATGAACCGAGTCAATCCAGGTTAACTTGCCAAACCCATAACTCGAGTCATGAGATCAGGGTAACCTCATAGAAAGCAAATAAAGAAAAAATATAAAGCCCAATTAAAAAAGGAGTAAAAAAAATAAACAGAGTCAACTTGAGTTAACCAATTAAACTTGTAACTCAAATTATGAAATCGACATAATTCTATTAAAAAAAAATAAAATAAAATCACAAAACTTAATTTTCAACTAACCTAATATTAAATGATGAATTAATTTTTTTTTTAAAAATAGCTAAAAAGGACCTGAATCAATCCAGATTAATTTGTTAAACCAATAATTTAGATCATCAAATTGAAATAAACTCATAGAAAGTACCTACTTAAAAAATTTAATATTAAAAATTGAAATAAAAAAATAAAAAGTTAAATACATAAAACCAACATATAATTGTTAAAGTGGATGTTTTTTTTTCATAAAAAAGAAAAAGCAATAACATAAATTTCGAAAAAGAAAAGAGTAAACAGGGAATAAAAGAAAAAAAAAGGAAGGGCAAATCCGGATTGAAAAAAAGGCATTAAAAGAGAGCTAAAAAAGATTTTCAAAAACCCTCTTCCAAACAAACACGTAACATAACCCCCTCCCCTCTACCCTTTTCTTCATCTAAAGCCGTCTTCTTTTCCACCTTTCCCTTCCCTTCAATAATTAAAAACATAAAACCCTAATCCCAAACCTAACCCTAATCTCTCTCTTTTATTATTATTAAACCCAGCAATTCTGATTACTATCTAATATTTTCGATTTTGATATTTGATTATTGAGAGTGTGTGAGAGAGATGGTTACCACAACTGCTGCTGCTGCTGCTGGTGGTGGTGGTGCTAGTACTAGTAGTGGACAGCAGCAGACGCATACACTGTCAGCGAAAGTGAGGAAAACTATACAATCGATCAAAGAAATTGTGGGTAATTTCTCCGATGCTGATATTTACATGGTCCTTAAAGAGACCAACATGGATCCTAATGAGACCGCTCAAAAACTGCTCAATCAAGGTTTATGCCTTTTCTTTTTCGCTCTTTTTTTTGTGAAAAACATTTTGACTTTGCAAGGTGGAGAATAATGCTAGAGGATATGGTTTTGTTTTTAAATTCTCGCTAGCAAGTTATTTTTTTTTGCCTTGGTTTTGGTGTTTTTGGCATGTTTTGAGTAATCGATGTTTATTTCCTTTTGTTGTTTTTCAGCTTGGTTGTTGAAAATTATGGTTTCTGTTGGGTTTTTCAAAATCACATTATGTTTAGTTTTGCTGCCATTCTCTATGTTTTTGGTGTTCATAATGTGTTCTGAGTAATGGGTATTAGGTGCTTTGTGCTGATATTTTAGTATTGAAGTAAGAAGTTTAATAGTAGTGCATAGTTTTCAATATGCTAAGAGTTGAAAGAAAAATTGTTTATGATATTTTTATTCCCTTGGAAGCAGTTTGTAGTTGTTGGTATGTAATTTGAAAGTAGATTGCTGTAGGGTTCATTCCTAATTTTTTAATTTGCATTTGGGATTTTAGAGTGGATGGGGAAGGGAGGGGAACTATAGAAGGGGGAAAATACCCTCCCATTATTTGGGTTTAGATGTAGTGGAATGAAAGGTTAATATTTTTCCTTTGTTTGGTTAGAGGATGAAAGGGTGAGGCAAAAATAATCTGATTACATAAATGCTATTAAAATAGATGTTTTTTTTCTTACATAAGGTCCTTGATAATTGTAAATATAGCATAAGCCTTCAGCACATCGTTATATAATGTGAGAATACTGAACTATTGTTCTGATGTGCAATTTCTAGAACATGATATTAATGTGTTTGGCATGTTATGTTCATTCTGGTACTTGAGTCACTGCAGTGGTCAAGAACGAGATTCGTCTATTGATTATCATTGCTCTATGATCATCTATTATCCATGCTCTGAGCTGCTTTAATGTGAGACTGCACAACTAGGTGCATTATAGTTCTCTGTTCTTAGTCCATGGTGCATGATCACCGAGCCATGGACATTGGCTTATGGTACCTGTTGTGGAAGTTGGATAAGTAGGTTGGTTGTTGAGCTTCAATTCTTCAACGTTGTGTGTGGTTATCACTTGAGTTGTAGGAAGGTTCGGAAGAATGCTGCAGCTATCCATGATTTCTTTTTGGAAAATCTCTTAGTTTGTTACAAATAAAAATATGGGTTTCTTGAGCCTTTTGATTGGTCCTCTAAGATGGTGTCTTCATGTGCTGTGATTTTTCCCTCTTTGACTTGTGCTGGCTACTTTGTTGGTATGGTCATAATTTAAAGTTTTCTTGTTTTGCGTGTTAGTGGTGTAACTCTCTTATTCAGGTGAATTTTTATTTGGTTTTCTTACCAGATCCGTTTCATGAGGTAAAGAGAAAAAGAGAAAAGAAGAAAGAGGTATGAAATTGTGAACATCTTTCCAAATTGCCTCGTTGAATGCTGTCCTGTTGTTTTGGTCATCTTTTTTCCCTAATTGATAATTTTGCTATTGTTATCGTGATCTTATAAGTGAATTATTACTTATTGTGGTGGAGGGACAATATGCTTTATGCTTGGCATCTGGAAAGTGCTGACCTGCTAAATTCTTGTTAAACATGATTGCCATGATCACTTGACTTTTGATTCTATAAATTCATTAAAGTTGTGGAGCTAACATCTTCCATTACATTATTTTCTGTTTTTTCAGATTGAATTTTGCACCATATAGTTATGGCCAATAAGTCCAATATGTATTTATTGTTTACACATAATTAAGAATTTGCAACTGGTCAAATTTAAGGAATATATCTCTGCTACCTGTAAAATCGATTATGCATGCGAGATTCAAGGAAAATTTGCCTCAATTTAATTTGGAATTTCAAAAATTCAGAGGGTGTTGAAGGCTCTTTTGTTTTGATATGTCATTGTTGTATTCTGCTTGTGGTGAGTTTGTTGTTTGGAGATTGTGTTCTCATCTTTCTCATATTTATGCTCTCTTACATCTCCATTAGTTATTTTTTTTTCTGTCAAAAAGTTTTTAAATACACTAGAGAGAAAAGCTACTAAAACTGAACATAATTTACGGTTTTAGGTCTTTTTTTAAAAGGTACACAGTCCTGTTTCCAGTTGAAGTTCAAGAGTTTTATATTAGAGCTACTGTGTTTATTTCCCTGGCAGTGCTTGTGCTGATCTAACATTTTACTCACGAGTATATATGCTTATGGCTTCAGAATACGAGTTACAGAGGCTCTGTTGATTCAAGAAAACATTCTGAGAATTTTGGTCAAGGGATGAGACCTCATACATTTTCAGATCGTAATGCTCAACGAGGAGGCTATACTCGAACTGCTTCACCTGGTAATAGAGGAATCAACAGAGAATTCCGTGTTGTGAGAGACAACAGAGTTAACCAAAATACAAGTAGAGAACCAAAGCCTGCTTTGCTGCACGGTTCAACATCAGCAAAGGAGCAAGGCAGTGGAGTTGTTACCGAAAAAGGGTATGCCTTTTCAGGTTCTTTCACAAATTTTTAATGCCACCCCTTATCTGTTTGTTTTCACCCTCTTACCCCTATTATCAGCATGGCTGACGCAAAAATGTTTTGTTCTTGTTTGTCAGAGACTGATAAACAATCAAGATTCTTTACTTAGGCAGATCTGATCTGATCATGACCTATTAATAAATCATAATCCTCAGTTTGAGAGGTTCCGTGCTACAAGCAATGGTCATGAAGTCACTGTTAATTAGTTATAAGCATTCTGATGCAGGCCAGCTTAGGGGGGCTGTTCTGGTTCTGACTTTAGGGGCTGTTTAGGGCTGTTTCAGTCTGTATTGATGTGGTTTTGTGCTAGAGTCACACTAATAGGGTTTCTAGGAATCACACTTAGAGGATAGAAAAACCTAAGCTTCACTTCATACCTATTTATAGAGTGCTAATAGTCCAAATCCAATAAGGACTTAGATTCCTAAATAAGAAAATACTAACTCTATGTAGAATAGGGAAAACCTAATAAACTAATTACTTCTTAGGACTAATAAAGTACTAAATAGAAAATAAAACCCAGGCTTGGACAAATTTCCAGATTTTCCAGAAATCAAAGAAATATCCTTGTCTACAAGAAGACACAAGTTTTTCTTCTTTTGCTGTCCACATCACATTTGCTTTTATGCTTACATGCTAGGATAAATTTTAAATTCTACTTTTACTTTTTTGAAAAAGAAAGGTAACAAGCTCCGAAAGCATTTGCTGTCATCCTAGTGTGAAGAAGGGTTCAGTCAATGCAGTTAGTGTTACTGTTATATCATGTGTGTTTTCATCAATTTGAAAGTATCTGCAATCAAGCCAAATTACTAGCTTTCCGAACCTTCAACCTTAGGTTATTAGGAATCGTGTTAAAAAGCCCTCAGAGCCAATTCATTTCTAAGCTCCTAGGCTAGGCACTCTTACCTAGGCTCACCTGAGGTGACCAATGAGCATCTAGGGTGCGAAGCTCTTTAGTTAAATAGGTGGAAAAATGATCAATTCTCTCTCTTTCTCTCTTGTTTCTTTAGGCAAATATTCTCTCTCTATTTTGTTCAGTTCCTGTATCCTCTCTCCCCGCTCTCTTTCTCTCCCTCATGTCCATTTTTTTTTCCTAGGCATAGTTGTGTGTTTTTTTAGCCATTTAGCCTTTTTCTAACATTTGAGCTAATTGGCTATTTTTTTTTTGAAGTAAAGTGTACACCTGTTCTTGTTGCCTAGGTTCTAAGAGCTTCTTGGTGCTTTAGCACACCTGGTTTCTTGTAACAAAACTTAGCTGGTGAAGGGAGGCCAAGCTTTTGCAGTTTCTGGTTTTTAATTGATAATTATTCTGGTTTTCAATGTTCTAAATGATGAATTGTAGATAATGAAGAAACCTTTAATTTCCACATGGGATGTTCTTATGCAAACTTAAGGAAGCTTGGGTAAATAGGACTTTGAATTAGGTATTGTGGAAAGGAATAAAGAAACTGAGGGAGCAGAGGATTTTGGGTATTCTTTCTAATTTTATAAAGGTCATTCTTTCTCCATTTACACTCCACCTAGAAAGTTCTTACGATTTTGAGGAAATCTTTGGTTATTCGGGTTTCTACTTGGAATGTACAGAAGAAAAAAAGAAATCTAGTTTATATTATTAAAGAATTGAATATCATCTTTACTGAAAAAGAAGTGACAAGGGAACTCCACTTTGTGGTTTTGCTTTGCATCATACTAATGATGGATCCTGTGTTTTATGTTGTATCATTATATTTTCAGTTGAAAACCCATCTTACTATTTTTGAGGCATTGAACATGATCCTTATTTTTCTTTTAGCAGTTCAACAGGAATTTCAAGCAACTTAAAGCCTTCCGATGCACGGAGTTCACACCAAGCTTCTAATGGACCTATTGATTCAGAACCTAGACACAACAGAGATGCTAATTCAAGTGTTGGTGATAGGAAAGTGGTATCAGAGGAAAAGCGGTCTGTAGCTTCTAATGCTACTACTTCAAGGGTACAAGTGGCGAAATCCAATAATTCTCAACAACACAATGCATTGCAAGCTTCAAGCAATCCTGTTGTTGGGGTGTACTCCTCCTCGACAGATCCTGTGCACGTGCCATCTCCTGATTCCAGGTCATCCGGTGTTGTTGGGGCGATTAAGCGTGAGGTTGGGGTGGTGGGTGGTCGCCGCCAGTCCTTTGAAAATGCAGTCAAAGATTTGTCATCAAGTAATTCATTTTCAGAATCATTTCGTCCTTTCACTGCAATATCTAAGACTGATCAAGTCAGCCAAACTGCTGCAATTGAACCAATGCCCAGCGTCCCTGTTAACAGATCATTCTTAAACAATCAGTATAACAACAGGCCACATCAACAAGCCGTGGGTCATCCTAAAGGTTTTACTTCTTCCTTAAGTTTTTTTTTGTTAGTTAATTGTCTTTTAAATTGTTCTTGGTGCTCTTTTGATAACAACAGTATGTGATGTCCTTTTCTGGTATGAACAATCCATTTCTGGTTCATTTATTTGACATCTCAAAGGAACTCCTTATTGGCATTTCTCTGTCCACTCATGGTTGTTATGGAGTGATATTTCTCTATCCACAATATTATTATTATTATTATTATTATTATGGCACGTGTTGCATCATTAGGAAGTAGTTATGTCTTGGTAGAAATCCAAAAAATTACACCAGGGCTTTATTGATGCCATTTCTGCGAGGGCTTAATTTATCAAGCATTTAATGTTGTCCAGACTCCAGAGTGTTTTAGTGAGACTCCTTTGCTTTTGACTTGAAAACTGATAGAAATGACCTAATGGATTTCAATATTAACCACTATTTCTCCTGTGCTTAATGTCATTCTATCATATTTAATAATTAATTTTAGTTTATGAAAATTGTTCACCTCTTGTATTTTAGTTGTGCTATTAGCTTCTTTCTATAGTTTGTACACCTACAAGTATGGGGGACATTAATGAGTAAATTGAAATGACTGGCCTGTTCTGCATTTTTTTTTCTAAAATTTCTGGGACATGATTGACCGAAAAGGTTTTTTGCAGCTTCACAACATAACAAAGAGTGGAAACCAAAGTCGAGTCAGAAATCAAGTGTTACTAGCCCTGGAGTGATTGGAACACCTACAAAATCCAGTTCGCCTCCGACAGATAATTCAAAGAACATGGAATTGGATGCAGCTAATTTGCAGGACAAGTTTTCACGAATAAACATCCATGAAAACCAGAATGTAATCATAGCACAACATATTCGAGTCCCTGAGACTGATAGGTGCAAGCTGACCTTTGGGAGTTTTGGAGTGGGATTTGATGCTCCCAGGACACCTGGATTTCAAGCAGTTGGGATTTCAGAAGAATCAAATGGGGAATCTGCCATCAGGTCTGTGTTATATTTTGCATAATTTTATACATAGGTTTTACAAATTCAGATACTAGAATTGGGAAAGCTTTGGAATTTTTTCTCCATATAATTGTCTCAAGATGACCCATGCTGTTTTCCAATGTGAATGGTGGTAAGGTTGTCATTTGCTCTGAACAAATATAGGTAATAAATAGTAATGGTTAGAGTAAGTCTAGTAATGTAATAACATCAGTACTAAGTATAGATATCACCTGAAGAGTAAGGATAGGAGTTTTAAAGTAGAGTGAAAGTACAAGAAAAGTTGAGGAGAATTATGATTAAAGGACAAGAAAAAAAAGTACGATTAAAAAGTTGAAGAAAATTTCATATTAAAAACAGTTGATCAAACATTGTTAACTGAAAATTCCAATGCTAAGTTCAGTGTTCTAATCTGAGCTAAATATTTAATAATACTGGTGATGACAGTTTACCAGCATCTGCTCCGGATTCTTCCAGTGATGATGCTTCTGGTGGAAAGCAGATTGAGTTGCTAGATGATCAAGCAAGAAATTATGGATCTGATTCACCTGCAGCCAGTTTAGAATCAGAACATCCATTGCCTGTGAACTCATCAAGTCCTCCAAACTTGGATAATTATGCTGATATTGGTTTGGTTCGAAACAGCAGTCCATCCTATGCTCCTTCAGAGTCACAGCAGCAGCAAGATCATCCTGAGTTACCAAGCTTTTCGGTGAGTTCACTTGGATTAATGAAATGTTTTATGCCAACTTAAAATGAATGCTTACCAAGTTGCTTGAGTGGTGACAAAGCTTTCATTTCATTTCAAATAAAAAAATAAAATAAAGTCTCATTACATGGGTCTTTTGCACATTTTTGTTTGAAATTCTGATGTGATTGTGTGCAAGCAGGCATATGATCCCCAGACTGGTTATGATATATCATACTTCCGTCCCCAAATTGACGAGACAGTACGAGGTCAGGGTCTACCATCTCCACAAGAGGTAAATTTACCTGCTATAATGTTTTTTAGATGTGCAAAGTAGCATGCCTATATCCCTCCCACATGTTAACATGCATGCTTGCAAAAGTGCACACAACCAGTTTTTTATATATTGATGTGAATGGGTTAGGAGCAGTTGTCGAATTGGTTCTGCAAAAGTACATAGTGTACGTGCTGGTTGAAATTGTCCTTGCAAACTGTGTTATTTGGGAAAACAATTGCCGCGGTGTTTGTATTTTACTTGTTCTCCTCCTTGTGGTGTTTTGAAGAACACTTCCCTTTTTTGGCACTTAGCTTTTTAAAAGTTGGTAAGTGATGTGCGTAAAAGAACACTTCTTTAGGCATTATATTATATTGCATTATGGCTTCAATTAATATTTGTTACCTTTTATGACTTCAGGCCTTAACCACTCATACAGCCAACGTTCCTGCATCAACAATGTCCACGGTGCAACAGCAGCCTCCAATGGCTCAAATGTACCCACAAGTTCATGTCTCACAATTCACAAATCTTGTGCCATATCGTCAGTTCATCTCTCCGGTTTATGTTCCACCAATGCCCATGCCTGGCTACTCCAGCAGCCCCGCATATCCACATCCTTCAAATGGCAATAGTTACTTGCTGATGCCCGGAGGTGGCTCCCATCTCAATGCCAATGGCCTCAAGTATGGAATCCAGCATTATAAACCAGTTCCTGGCAACAATCCTGCTGGTTTTGGAAATTTTGTGAGTCCAAGTGGGTATGCTATTAATGCTCCTGGTGTGGTTGGAAGTGCAACAGGCCTCGAAGACTCATCTCGGATGAAGTACAAAGATGGAAACCTTTATGTTCCTAATCCACAGGTAAACATTATTGATAATAACTATCTAACGTATAGTTCTAATGAGTACACAAGGAGCAATTAGGGACACATCTTGTCTTCTTAAATGTCACTGGTTTGGATCATTGAGTTTGAATATATTGTTGTAACTAAGCAACTTCGCTGAAATTGTTGTGCTCTTTTCCATTTGATGATGTGTGCAACATATTTTCCTGCCATTTGTTTGGCTTGGATGGTCTATCACATGGTATATGACATGCATATCCTTGTACATTACTGGCTAACTATGCAATTATGAATTCATGGCATGCCTATGCATATTGAGGGTGTTCTTGTGGTTTGAATGCCGCTTCATTTATCCAAATAATAAAAGAAGCAGCCCGATGTCATTCTATTCTTTAATTGATTTTCTGGATTTATGTTAACTGCTCAAAGATATGAATTGGTCCATGTTCATTACCTTTGTTGGTTGCGTTATAGTACCCGGAAGATTAATTTGACCTTCAAATTTGCTGTTGCAGGCTGAGGCATCTGAAATTTGGATTCAGAACCCAAGGGAGATCCCGGGCATGCAATCTGCTCCATACTATAACATGCCTGGGCAAACACATACTGCTTATTTGCCATCCCACACTGGTCACGCCTCCTTCAATGCAGCTGCAGCACAATCTTCTCACATGCAATTCCCAGGCTTGTATCCTCCTACTCCACAGCCAACTGCAATGCCAAGTCCACACCATTTGGGTCCCGTTATGGGTGGTAATGTTGGAGTTGGTGTTGCCCCATCTGCTCCTGGGGCACAAGTGGGTGCCTACCAGCAACCTCAATTAGGCCATCTCAACTGGACAACAAACTTCTGAAAGTAGATGTCAAATCTAATCCCGTGCTTCTAAGGGATTCAAGTGGTTATAGAAATTTAGATTTCTTTGTGAAATGTATTACCTTTTTATCTTCTTTTCTTTAATGCAATCAAAGTAAAATTTTAGGCATTCTATTTTGGTCCGAATTAGGCTGCCTTCTGCTTACCACATCGTCGAAACTCAATCCATGCACACCGATAGATATATAGGGAAACAAGGAAAAGAAAGTGTTCCATAAATTTTACACAGGTGGATTATGGCTTTTCTATGGGTGGCTTCTACGCTGACTTATCAAACCCCACTCTGTTCTTGCAAGTCAGCACGATTGGTTTGTTCTGCGTAAATGAAGTCCCTAATAAGTTAAAATTTAGTGCATTAAGTTAAAAGTTTTGGTTGAGTACTATTGAAAAAAATTTAGCAAGGTGAAATAATATATTTTTATCTTGTTATTTTTAAATGCAATAATTATCTTGTTATGATATATAATAGTTATATTTAAACATGTGTGTGTTTTTGAAGTGTTATAACTTAACATGTAGTTTTATTTTCAATTTTCTGGCTTAATTATTCGTCCGGTTGATTTAGTTGTATGAACTAGTCGACTGTTTTATATAAAAACTATAATTTTATGATTTTTTCTAATATATTTTATGAATCGAAATATATATCTTTTCTAATTTGTAGACTAAAAAAAGACTATTTAAAATATAAAAAAGTTATTGTTTTTAATTTTTCAATGTTAATGATGTAGTCGGGCTTATAATGAGTGATTCTGAGTAGTCAGGTGTGAGTTTACCACAACTAGATGAGTGCATGCTCTAAACAGTTTATATGGATGACTTAGTAGGTTCATTTATAAACTAGTAAGACATGTCTAGCTTTAAGAAAAAGTCTGGTCACGCCAGACTAGAATGATGATTAAAAAAAGCTATAACTTTTAATCTGATTGTTTGATTATGTTCAAATCTTTGTAGGAATTTACGGAGGTTGTTTTTCTTAGAATAACTATGGAATTACTGTTTTAGATTTTAAAAATCTTACACTAGTTTCATGTTTTTGATAATTTTTTGATTTTTTTAATGAACTGGTTTATCAATTAATTTTGAATTTAATTGATGTAGAAGTTTAAAATCACAGCATCCAAAAATATGTTATTTCGCCTGGATATTTTGCTACTTTGTTAATTCCATACTTTTTTAAATTCTGAATGATAATTGCCCAATTTATACTAAACTGCTCGAGTATATCAGTGTAACCTTGTTTGTTACCAATGCCTTTGTTTTGCTTTTGATCATTGTTACATAAAGAGTAGACGTGTGCAGTTGCTTACTGTCGTTGTAGTAACGCGGGTGTGGAAGAGAAACATAGGGAATAGGATATAGTTTTGTTCCTCTGGAGAGAAAAAGGGAAGGGAAGGAGGCATTTTTGTACTGTCGTGTCTTTGATTGTCTTCTTTTTAGAGTGAGATCTACTTGCTTTTGTTTCTCGGGATCGCCAATAAATTCCTTTACGTGTTCCATGCTTCTCCACGAGCACAACTCACTGGGCTCATCCCCACTCCCTACTTTAGCCAAAAGCACTCACGCAGAGGAGGACCTTCCTTTATTTGTCTCTCGTATTTTGCATCTTAAGGACATGATAACCTCAATCTGAAATCAAATTCCAACTCATTGGAATGCTACTTTACAAGTTATCTTAAGTACCCTTTGAACCTTTACACCAATATGACACGGACAGCAACTATATATCATGTCAAGAAGAAAGAAATGTAGATCGATATTCGTATCATTATTGATCCAGGTAGTCAAGAATCTGGAATTTTGAGAAAACATCTTAGTTCGAGAAGTACTGCAAGTTGTTAATTTTTGCACGAGGTGTGTTTATAGATCTTCATTTATTAATTAGACGTGCCATTGAGAACTTGTTGAAGAACTTAATGTCCTTGAAGGGTACTTCTTCATTCCAATTGTTGAAATATAAGACTTGTAGTTTACAGGTCTCAGGAATTAGCTGGTTGTGCTGTTACGTAAGTAGTTTACTGCTAATCATAAGGGCCCCAAGATTTTCCTTTATAAAATGGGAAAAAGAAAAAAGAACTGCAGTTGGTGTGCAATCTGGCTGATTTCGAGACAATCACGAGCTACTGCTAGTGGGTTTCCAAGCAATCAAGCTTTGCTTTCTAATGGGAAATCGTAAGTGGATAATTATGGTCACTCGTGCAAATATTTCAATTTGGTGGCCTGCCTGCCTGCCTGTGATTTCTGTCATGGCTTTCCCCTTCTTTTTTATGGGCTACCTTTTACTATGAAGCACCGAGACAAACGGAACATTGTAAAGGCTTGCAATGAATCAGAGAATAAAATATTAAAAAACAAAAAAAAAATCATGTGACGGCAATATTATTATGTTGAGAAATAAGCTAAACTCACCAGAAAGAAAGAAATAATCGTTAGCATGAGAAGCTTTGTTTTGAAACTAATTAGCAATATTCATGCTAATTATAATTAAACTGTTAATTGTGGTTAATGAAGAGCGAAAAGGGACCAATAACGAGTTCCAATTTGGTTTATAAGAAGTCAACTTCTTATATATATATATATATATACAAGAAAAATAGCATTTATTAATCAAATTAAATTTTAGGTTAGGTTGTCATTCTTTGAGGTATCCATGATGAGATCACATCTCCTTCGGCAGTTTGGCAATACGAGGAAAAGTTCAAAGATGGGCCAAAGCGATTTAGGATCTTGAGTGTAGCTAATGCTGGGTGACCCATTGTTGAAATGGAAATCACAAAAATAAAATAAAAATGATGAAGCATGATTTCTAAGCACAGAGGGTTATTGAACCACGGAATGGAGTGGATGCTAGGCAGTAGGGCACTTTTTCAAAATCAAATTCATGATAAAAATTCCCGTCCATTCTGGAAGCCACTATACCAGCATTTCCCAGTGGATTACGAGCTCTGTGACTGAGGATTGAGGGATCAAATCAAGCAACATGCACCCTTTGTCTTTAATTATAAATTGCACCATCGATTTTGATTAGCATGCATGATGCACAGCAATTTCGGTCCAATCTATATTGATAGCTTAGAACTACTGCACTAGCATTAAGATCCCACTAATGTGCTAAAATCTACAAAAGAGAGACAACTTTTGTTTTCTTGGTAAAATTTCCACTTGTGTTCTTGTCGATACCATAATGGAAATTTATGTGCATTTGGACAAATCAACTAATTATACACTATGTGCTAGCAAACAATGGCTTGTGATGTGTCAAATCTAATGTAGGATGGTGGAGGCTGGACTCTACGTCCACCAAGAATGTCTTCAGATTCCTTCTCATATGGGATGATGGTAGTGGGGAAAGGTGGAGAGAGCTTTTTCTTCGTTAGGGCATGTCAAATGGACAATTAGCTGGATTTTGGGTCCCCAGATATGGTCATTCCACGATCTGAATGGAATCTCCTCTTCCATTTTACTTGTATCACTCCCATGATCGGAAAGGAATCTCTCAACCTTCTTAGAAACCCTAATCCCCACTAACTTTACTAGGATAGCCGGAATATTTCCCATTTGCTTCTCTTTGATGTCTTCAACTGATCACTTTGCCATGGACCAAAAGGGAAAGCAAAGCAAGGTTATGAATACGCTCTGGGAGCCTTTCTTTAAGAGAAGAACAAATGATTTACGAAGTGCTTTGTAGCTTTGAATGGACTAATTAACTAGTTCCCTTGGCAAATTCATTAATTAATCTTATTTTGCTACTGGAGATTGGAGACTATAAAATTCTATTGATAGAATGGGATTTATTTATTTTTTGGTTCAAGAGAGTTTCATTTTAGGTCTTGGCCGCTACAATACACAAACCCTAGAGTTTAAATCTTATTGTGTGCTTGAACTTGTGAACTCTAGCTAGCTCCTTGTAAAAGAGAAACATAAACGAAGCACTACTGTACAAGACAACTGAACTTTGACACCATCGATCTGTGCTCATAGTATAATTAATGCATATCGACAACAAAAAATGATGAAGAATTTTCGTGGGCTTGAAGGGAGGTGATTAAAGGGAAAGCCAAAGAAAAGGGAAAGAATAGAAGATCAACATTGCACACGCACATTACTTTTCTGACGTTTCCCTTCTCCTTCTTCTCCTTGTTCTTCCTTTTTTTTTTTTTTTTTATTTAAATTTTTTATAGTAGGAGTACACGCATAGCTTAATCATGCCTTTTCTCTTTTTAGCCCACACTTTCACTTGTTCTAATCCTTTTTTATACTGTTAATCAAATCCCATCAACAGCCTAAATAGATCACCTTTCTTTCTTAAATCAATTCCCTTGTGGCCTAATCCTTTCTTTAAAGTATTAATCAAATCACATCTTCTTTGTTACTTGTTGTAGCTAGCTAGTTTCTTAAAGTTGTTCTTCTCTTGTATAAAGTTTAGGAGCCACGAGTGCAATCATCGTGCAAATAAGCACCATGCACCCACTAAGAACATGCTCTCTCTCCCCTTTTACTTTTCAAAACTAACGTAGACGATTGAACAAACTAATTTCCAAAAAAAATAAGAAATTCGCGACGCCTAAAGCTGAGGGATATTAATTAATTTGTTTTTTTTTTATTCGATAACATCTTTAAAGGATACTGTACGCTGTGAACTCCCTTTTGACGGCAAGCCGAGAACTTTGAATTATTCGTACATACAATCACAAGGGACACTGAATTGCAATGTATAATTTGTCTAAAGAAATTATTAAAGGTCCTTAGATATTTCTCTTTAGTTTAACTGTGGAAAACGTCAAGAATACCTGCGCTACTCACCTTTTAATTACACAAGTAAACATCTTGTCGAAATTATAAAGGAAATCCAACAAAATAACCTGTTTTTTCCCCCCAACAATTATTCAATAGTTTAAGAATGGGTGGGTATAATTTAGAAAACATAGATGAAACGGGGGTTGTGCTCTCAAGATTTTTCAAAAAAAAAAAAAACTTAATTTTAATTAATATACAAGTTGATCCGAAAATACTCTATATTATTGAATAAAGAAATCATTAGACAATATCTCAACAGTGCTTAATGGTATTACAAATATATATCAATCTATAGGCATTCTGAAGTTTAGAGTTTAAAATTTTCTACAAAAAAAAAAAAAATCCATTGAGAAAACACTTCGGAAATATTAATGTGTGCCACATTGATGCTATTATTATTACATGAAGTCTAAGTGAAAATATATTAGAACTTTAAGGTACGGATGAACAACAATAAATTGTTTCCAAATGTTTAAGGGGCGCATTAAAACATCTGTTTTTTTTTTTAAAGACTTAATTCTTCATTAATCGACCAACACATTGATCAATGAACAACCACTCATTCACATTGGGACTATGACTATGAGGGTTCGTTCTCATCCAATACTAATTTACTTGTCACATCGAAAGGATAGATTCTTACGACATTCAAGAAAAAACCTAATAAGAGTTTATGTACAAGAAAAATACCAACTAAACTAAATTCAAGGATGATAAAAAAAATCAATATTTATATATAGCTAAATATTTTTCTTCAAGTAGTTTGCCTTTTTAAGATGTTTGCAACTCCTTAAATTAATTAAAAACCAACTTAAACAAACTAAAAAATCTAAAAATAAAGAAAAAAGTAATAAAAGTCCTAAACAAATTAGAAAAAATAAAATTATTACGCAGATTTTTCAATTTTCTAAACTAAATGGGGAAAAATAAAAATAATTAAGGAAAAATATTTTTTTATTAAAAACCTTACGGATCAGTCTCTCAAGGTGGGAAAAAAAAACTAATTTTCAAGTTTAAATTACTATTGCGTTGATCTTGTGGATATCCAATTAAGACTCCTCAACATCTTTTTTTTTTCCTTCAAGTTTATAATAATTTTAGACATCAACTTTAATCCCTTTATCTTATAATTTATTTAAGAAACAATAATTAGGAAATCATTTTGCTTTCATTGACTTCTAGAATAATAAATTATAAACCTCAAACTTGTTTCATCAATATATGTTATATCCATATAATCCTTCAATATATCACCTTTGTGATAATTATAGACTTGTAATAAAAAGAATCAATATAGTTTAAATCAATATTTTTTTTTGTTGAGTATCTTCTATATTTTCTTTGTATTCAATCTGCAAATTATCAATGAGGACACCATTAATGATATCGTCACTACCATTATTGTCATTGCATATGATATCATTATCAATATAATCATCATCAAAATAAACATCATAAAATAGTGGATAATACCAATCCATATTTGTCTTATCATAGACAAGATCATCAAAATCTCCACGATATTCATCATAATCTAGAACTTGCTTACTACACTTATGCCTCCAAACCATGTTCTCAAAACTGGCCATGAATTTGTGATCGCTATCCTCTAGTCTTCTTTTCTTCATTGCTGTTAATTGACATGATAATTCTTCAACTTGTCTTTGCAACTTTATCACCACTAATCAATAAGTTAATTTTGTAATCTGTCTTTGCATGTCTTCTATCACTAGTTCTTGAACGACCCTTTGCTGAGAGAGAAAGACCCCATCTCCTCCTACGTGAGCACATCATGTTCTTCTACTTCTTTCAGTCATTGTTATTCCAGCACATACAAATAAAATAATCATTGTGATCTTTGTGCTTTAATACTAACTGACATAGAGCTCTGATACTAATTGACATAGATGAAAACAATACAAGAAAGACAACAAGAATAAACATCATAAAATTTTTTTAAATAGGATCACACCACAAACTTTAATTCAAAATTTTTTTGCTAAATATTTCTCTTCAAGTTGTTTGCCTCTCTGAAATGTTTACAACTCCTTAAATAATACAAAACCAACTTAAACAAATTAGAAAACTTGAAAATAAAGAAAAAGGTAATAAAAGTTATTATAAACAAATAATAATAATGGACTAATATGTAAAAAATTTGGGTTAAGTGAAATATTGATTATGCAAAACTAATTCGGGAAAAAGAAAAAAAAGAATTCTTGTCAAGTAAAGGAAATTTTTTTCCAGGTAATGCGAGCAATTTCCCCAAATGTCAATTTTTCACCAGAATGCTAACCACGTTACCTTGTCACATCCTGAAGTAGCTCTAGTCCTAGTTATGGATAAACGATACCCTGATTTTAAAGATTTAAGACATTGTAAGTGGAGAATATTTTATTTATTAATACAACATTTTTGTTTTGATATTAAATAAAAAAAGACTAGCTCCTAGAAAATCGATATAGCGATAATTAATATACATTCTATGGGAAAGTACGACAGGTATATGAAGTTACAAAAAATAAATTAATTTGTAGATTTAAAATTAAATTATATTGTTCATTATTATGATGATTTTGAAAGGATCAATGAAAATTCAATTTTTTCTCTTTCAAATATAATTATTTAATTATCTCTCATTTGATTCAGTATTTTATGATAAATATATAATTTTGTAATAAATTGCTTGTTATAAAAATTCAAAAAAGAAGTACATGTATTTTTTATATTTAAAATATCTCTTGCGGATGTATGGTGGTGCTTTATCAATTATGCTATTACATTAAAAAATATCACCGAATAAAAAAAATGTTGAGGTAAATTTCTTTTTATTTAAAAGTTGTAAGACTGTAGTGAATAGTTAAACTTCTATGAAATCCATTTATTATTTGTTAACAAAAGGCAATGTTCACCATACCTGTTGCATAATCTTACATCTAATTTGCTAACCGAAATGGTTTGATCATAGTCACAAAAGAGAAAGAAAGAAAGAAAGAAATGGTTAGTCCATAATCACAAGCTGCACTTAGCGCGTTTTTAGAATTGTGGTTGTGATTGTTTTTCGAAGTGCTTTTCACTCGAAAATATATCAAAATAATATTTTATTTTATTTTTTAAAAATTATTTTTGACATCAGTGTATCAAAATGATCTAAAAACAAAGAAAAAAATAAAAAAATTTTAAATTTTTCAAAAGCGCTTTTGAAACGCAAAAACAAACAGAGTCTAATCATCTTTGCAAATTACTATATAATATGTTGCTTTCGCATTCATCACTATATCAAGTGCATAATTATATTGTTTGATTTGCGACTCGTGTTTCACATAAGATATTCGTGACTCCTCTAACAAAGATATCCAGAGATAGTTTATTCTGCCATCAACTCTCTGAAAAAAAAACAGCAATTCACACAATCACAAATAACTATTTCTCCACCATTAAAACACAAGTAACATAAGTAGCTCATAATATATTAAATTACAAATAACAAATGTACACTGCAATTAAGACAACATAACATTTTATTGAAAATTAATCTAACTATATATTTATTCACAATTATCATAACATATAATAATATTTAATTATATCTAATAATCTCTTCAGCTTGTTCAACTCGAGGTCGAGTTTGTAATATCCATGCATGTTTGAGGAGGAACAATACCATCCCAACTTATGGATGGACTTGGGTCGCTCGTGGACGGGCCTGGGATGCTCGTAGGCAGGTCAACATCCCTAACACTCCTACGTTAAGCAATCTCATCTTCCACTAATGCTACTTCAAGACGCTCAATCCCCCAACCTCTTGAAGTCCACCACAACATAAATTAAATGTGGTGTTGGTCACAATACGCCTCATCTTATCGACACCTTTACAGATAACCATTGTTGCTTTCTGAGCTTCTCATACCAAGTAATTAATTTGTATACATACATTAATGAGTCATAATCCATAATAAAATTATTTCAGTATTTAATAAATATAAAACAATATTGCATATCAATCGATAATGTAAAATATTAATGAGCCATTGCTACTTTCTGAGCATCGAGTTGCATGGACTTCTCATGAAACGCAACCAGGTCGATGTAATGAAATGACACGTAATGGATTTATACCATGTCATGTATGTATCTATATCAATCGTAGGTTGCCAGTCCTAAAAAACACGATCTCTTCTAGCTTTCCAGAGATTAAGGTAAGATGCATGAATTATCAACTAATTCCCCCGCGCTTATCCTGACGATTAACGCTGTGCGACTCCTCTCTAGTATCAACATAATGCGGTATATATTGAGATAGTCTAAATTGCCGCATTATCTGATCTGGACAATGCATCTCAACAATGTCAAAGCAGTGCAAAAGGACTTGTGCTAACCAAATGTCATATCCCTCACAGCGTATAGGTGAAGCTGAAAGTATCAAGTTCTCTATATATAGAATCCATATAACCAATCAGAGCATATAAAATAGTCATCTCAAATAATCAATTAAACTAAATAATTAACATTAAAATAACAAAAAATTACATACTTTTGTAATATATACTTGATATGGCTGCTATGCGTCCAACTCATCTCAATAAACTAGTGGACATGAGTGAAATTTACTATGAAATGTCTAGCTCCACACCATCTGACAAGACAAGCCACTATATCCTTTTACATTCAATTTATATAAATAACATGTTGACTACAATCAATTATATTTTATTATTACCTCAAAGCAATGAAGAGTGGCACCTGAGTAACAGTGTCAATCATGTTATTACCTTAGCTCTTTGGCTGCCTGATATGAATATGCTCTTATGACCAGAGCTATATTAATGAACATTGAAAATTATAAGTTAGTATTTAAAATGTCATTAATTCTAGTAATCAAATAATTTAAAATACATATACCTAAAGAAATAGAAGACACCCGATAATTTATCTTATATTATTTAGACATGTTTTGCATAGTTGCCGGTATAGATATGCAAGCATGACTCCTCCCCAGCTGTAATTATGAATGGACTAAAAATCATCAAGTATCGTAAAAAAGTACAATGAAAGTGTTTAATATATCTTTAGGAGTGAAATGCAGGTGATGAGAGTGATCAGTGGTGAGTGGTTTAGTTGAAAGATCCAACACCCGCTACTGGTAGAGAGAGAAAGTGTGGCTGCCGCAGGTAGAGCTAGAGAGAGAGAGAGAGAAAAATGAGTGTTTTAGATAGAGAGATGAGTGTTTTAGATCTGGTAGGGGGTGATTTTGGTGAGAAGGGAGGAGGGGGGAAAGAGAGGAGGAAAGAAGAGAGAGGAAAAAGATGCTTGGTTTTTAATTCGAAACAAGTCGCATATACCATCTGCGACTCGTTCAAGTATGTTAGTTTTCTAATTATTTTTTTAATTGTGTTACTTTACTAAATTTTTTAATATATTAAAAAACAAAAAAACCTCATTAAAATGCGCAACAAAACAAGTTTATAATCTATAAATGACACATTAATCAACTTGTTAAATTACAGAATAACCTTTTGTTCTATAACTAATTAACACCCCTACGTGGCCTATAGCTTTCCACCCTAAATTGATTTTGAATTCATGATTATTAAAGACATGAATTCTTTTTCAAAAACTCTTAGTTTCTGGAAATTAATTAAAATTTTGTAGAAAGACAGAAGAATTTTGTTAAGAGAAATTTAAGCAAACACTTGAAAAATATAAATGCTCAAAACATATCTATATATACATGAGATTTTATACCTTACAACTTGCTAAAAACATTGCAGAAAATACCTTAGTAATTTTTTGATAATTGAGGAATAAACACCTTAGTAACATTTAGAGGATTAGTTTTGATAAAAAGAAAGCTGGCATGGCAAAATATTTTGAGAGGACAGAGAAAGACACGGTAATTATTACTTATTACGTAAGCACAGGAGGTGGCAAAGTACATATTATTATTATTATTATTATTATTATATACATTTCTTTTCTTCATCCGAATTACGATCTTGTTCCCTGTTTCCCATGAGATGTATTATCACCCTTCATTAATTATGACATGTTCGGCAACGCCGCGTGGCTGGGTCTTTGAAAACAAATATTTTTTTTTGTTTTAATTATTTTTATATTGTTTTGTTATAATAATATTAAAAAATAAATTTAAAATTTAAAAATTTATTTTAATTTATTTTTAAATGAAAAATAATTTGAAAAACAAGTATTATGTTAATATTGAAGTCTTTATTTGGCATTGCGGTTCAACCATGTTTTTTAAAATTTTTGAATTTTTTTAAATATTTTCTTTTATATATTTTAATTGTTTTAATGTGTTGATATAAAAAATAAAATTAAAAAATTAAAAAATATATTATTTTAATATATTTTTAAGTAAACAATACTTAAAAAAATATTACATTTTATTAAAAATATCCTAATTCAACGCAATCGAACGTTAACTTATGTTTTAACTTCAAAAGAAAATATAAAAAAACAAGAAAAAAACTTTGAAGAATTTAATACAAAAGGCAGCATTATTTCTGTTCACTTCATTGCTTGAGGGCATTGTAAGTCAAAGCATCCAATGAGCCGCCCGCGTTAGTTGACTGTGCAAAAATAGGCAAAGTTGCTTAGGCAATAATTCTTCACAGTAGAAGTCAGTACGAAGTGTGCAATCTCCATAGTTCCCACTAGATTTGTTACCCGCAGTTCACCGCGGGCAGAGCAAATTTATTTTTGATATAAAAAATTATTAGGGTAAAAAAATCTAAGTCTCAGGTTATTAATTTAAATGGTAATTTAAATAATATAAAAAATAATAACAACAAATAAACTAATAAAAAAACAATAAAAAATATAAAAAGAACAGACATGAATCTATTCGGACTATTAAACAACATAATGCTAGCCTAATAGAAGGCAAGCCTAAAAGAATATCAAAGCAAAACTAAAAAAATAAAGAAAACATAAGTTTTTTTTTAAAAATAACAAGTAAACTCAGATAAATATCCTAAACTTGGTCTAGTCTTTAAAATTTGCAACTTAAACCAAGTTTCAATTAAGAAGCTTAACTCTTAATAAATTTAATTTTAACCAATGAAATCGTTGAAAAATATTAATAAAAAAACTTGCAAAAGCCCAAAAAAATAGAAATAAAAAGAATGATGATAAAATTTAAAAGAAAAAAACTTATGGAGGGTGAAATTAAAAAAAAAAATTTAAAATGATTCAAAACAAAATAAATAGTAATTAAAAGAATGAGGAAAAAATTTGAAAGATTAAAAACTCATAAGGGATGAAATTAAAAAAAAATTATAATTTGATAGATTATTTATAGATTAAAAAATAATAAGAGGCTAGCCTAATAGAATCAAATCAAAAAAATAAAAAAACAAAACAAAAAAAGATAAAAAATAAGAAAACATCAACTTTAAAAAAGAGAAAAAAACCAAGCAATCCCGGGTGAATCTCCTAAACCTGGTCTAATATCTAAAACCTATAATTTGTGAAATCCTAAACCTTGGTTCAACCAAGAATCTTAACTCTTAGCAAATTTAATTTTATGGAATAATAATAATAAAAACTTACAAAAGAAAAAAAAAATAAAAACAATAGAGATAAAATTTGATAGAAAAAAACCCAAGTATGATGAAATTTGTAAAAAAGAAAAACAATTAAAAAAATGATCCCAAACAAAATAAATAGCAACTAAAAGAATGAGGACCGAATTTGAAAGATAAAAGAATTATAGGGGGTGAAATTGAAAAATATTTATAATTTGATAGATTATCTGTATATTTAAAAATGATATGGGGTGAAATTGATTTTTTTTCTTCTAATTTCATAGATTATTTATATATTAAAAAATAATAGAAGGTGAAATTGAAAAACACTTGTAATTTCATAGCTTATTTTAAAATACAAAAATAGTTATCAAAATGAACTAAATGTAAAGGAAAAAGAAATTGAAGAGACTACTCTGAAATTTTGCATGGGCTATGCAAATTCAAGGTTGATTGAGAGAGAGAAGAAGGGGAAAAAAAGGTTTCTAGAGCCAAACTAGCAGTACTTCTGATACACGCACCACACCACCATGTAGGGAGCCTTGAGATCTTCTAAATACCTCCTTGGAAGGCCATATTTGGTGGTCAAACGACTCTTTATGCGTCGTTTGAATAGCATGGGGGCTGCTCACACAATGACACATGCGCATTGTAAGCACCGACAGTTCTTTTTAAAAAATAATATTTAATATATTTCAATTACAACAATACCTTTGAACAACCTCAAAATCTACAACCAAAACCAATATAAAATGACCAAAATACTGTTATGTGAAAGTTATATTGTTTTTGTCTTAAAAGGCATCAAAGTAATTTAACTAAAAAAAAAATAAAAGGACAAAAACATCTTTGAGGGAAAAAGCATAAGAGTTTTTTTTTTATTTCAAAGCCAAAGTAATATTTTTACGACGCAAAAAATTTGAAAATGACAAATATAACCCCAAAAGATTACTTCATTATTTTTTTTAAGAGTAAATTCATAATTATACTATTATAATAAATAATAATCCATGTCTTGAGGAGTTTTAGTTTTTTTTTTTAATTTATAATTTCTCATCCCCCATGAGTGGAAAATCTCTTTCCTTTATTCAAGAGAAGAAAAGAAAATAATTCAAGTTGTTTAAAAAAGAATGCTCCAACGGTTTAAGCTTATGTAATAAAAATTAAAAAAAGAACATGTATGCCTAATCACGCACATTAAGAAGTTAATCCCCTTTCTTTTCTTTCTAGCAAATGCAAGAAAAAAGCAAGGATCTTATGTCACTTCATGTGAGAAGAAACAAAGTGTAGACACACAGTAAACAAAAGTGTTGTAGTAATTACAATCGTAATTAATTTCTTGCTATCTCGTTAATTAATAATTGATATTCCACGTCACCACTTCCAACCAAGCATTGGCCCCACCTGGAAGAGAGAGAGTGTGCGTGGCCTTATAAGAGCATGAGAAAGAAAAGAAAGCACAGAAACTCTCTGCAACCAATTCTCAATCATCTCCCCCTATCCTCCTCCTTCATAGGCGTGGCTTTTGGCTTTCATTACACTCTCTCTCTCTACTCTCTACTCTCTTCTCTCTTTAAGCCATCGAGCATACAACAATGAATATGTCCGCTTTGTTCGTTTGTCTTTTATATTTCTCATAGTGAGAGAGCAAAAGGACCAGAGTTCCAGTCTGTTTTGTCTTGGTTTTCTCTTTCACATAATCATTCTGGCTTCCATTATCATCTCCTTTACTTTCTTTACCTCTCTCTCCCCCAGCTTTTAACACTATTTGAAGCAGACAACAAAGATAAAACAATATCATTCAATTTGCTACTATTTCTTGTGTAGTACTACTGTACTTCAAACAACATTCTCTATAAAGATATAACATGGATAGATGGGAGAAACCACTAAGAGATGATAGGTATAGACACCAAAGGCAGAACCCATCTTTCTCCTCTACTCTTCTTGATGTTATCTACCGTTCCATAGATGAGTCTGGCAATGGCAAAGGAGAAGAAGAGCAGCTGATTTTCTACAGAGAAACCATGAGAAAGAAACATGAGATCAATCATGGCTTTAAAGGTGAAGAAATGACAAGTTTGCAAAGAGCATGCATGATAGAGAAGTGGATGGAGAAGAAAGTTAGCCATGAGAAGGTCTCCGTTAGGAGAAAATCCATGGCTGATTTCGACAAGAAATCTCGAAAAGATCTAGATTCTGTGCTGTTAAATTCAAGCTCGAGTTCCTCAGAATCTAGCTGTGGTGGTGTTTTTTCATCTTCAGAATCCGAATCAATTTATGGTGTCAACTCATCAAGATCATCAACAACTAGTTACACCATGCAAAGGCCTAAGCCTGTCAGAACCAGCATTTCTGCTAGGCCAGAGAAATACCAAAGACGTGAAGATCTTCATCAAACCGATACGTTTCAACATCATGAGAGGAATTACGCACCAAACCAGAAGGCAAAACCTGAAGGCAGTTTTGTCAAGACAAAATCAAAGGCCTTAAAGATTTATGGTGATCTCAAGAAGGTCAAGCAGCCTATATCGCCTGGCCGCAGGCTTGCGAGCTTTCTTAACTCTCTTTTCACTACAGGCAATGCAAAGAAGGCCAAGATTACGACGCCGGGTGGAAGTTACGAAGAGCGGAAGTTAAAGTCTGAGCAAGCATCTACATGCTCTTCAGCCTCTTCATTTTCAAGGTCTTGCTTGAGCAAAACCCCTTCTTCAAGAGGTGGGAAATTGAGTAGCAACAATGGAGCCAAAAGGTCAGTGAGGTTCTATCCTGTTAGTGTGATTGTTGATGAAGATTGTAGGCCTTGTGGGCATAAGAATCTATATGGAAGTGATCGTCAAGAGATGAGTAGTACTTTAGTGGCAGCTGCAGTTACAACTGCTACAAGAAACAACTGTCCCACAAGTGATGAAGAGCTTAAGTTGCATGTCATGAATGAAAATCGCCGAATCGAGGAAGTTGCAAGGGATCTCTTAAAGAACTATCAAAAGAAGAAGGAAGAGCAGTTTGATCATATGAGTACTGATCTTTGCAATGACAATACTCATCAAGTGTGTAGTGAGGAAGAGGAAGAAGAATCTGATGACGATGATGATATAGCAAGTTGTGCAAGTTCTGATTTGTTTGAATTAGATAATCTTTCTGTTGTTGGAATAGAGAGGTATAGAGAAGAATTGCCTGTGTATGAAACAACTCATCTGGGTACTAATCGAGCCATTGCTAATGGCTTATTCCTGTAATTCTAAAAAAAAAAAGAAACTTTTTTAATGAATGGTGCGGGGGTTTACATCAAGGAATAAGATTTCTCTTTGTTTTTTCTTTTTATTATTAAAGAGAATCAAATTAGATAGATTTTCAAAGAGAAACTAAGATATTAATATGTGCACAAAAGACCGTGATCATTATATTCATATAAAGAGAGATGAAGAAAGTAAAGCAGGAAGTGGCTCCAGTTTCTACAAGCTTGTTCCCACTTGAGATGGGAAAAATCAAACAAAAGGGTAAAGATGGCGAAGTCAAAAGCATAGGCAGATTTTCTAACTCTGTCATCCACTGCAAGGGAGAAGGATCAGCTACCTTTTTTCCTTCCTGAATATTAAGTGGGTCCTTTTTTTCCCTTCAAAATAACACTACCTCACCCAATTCGTTATTAGCCATGATCCTCCATCCGTTAAAACTTGGATTATTTTCTAAAAATTCTTGATCAAAACTCTAAAGGAATAAATAGGTAATCGAGGAAGAACTGTCCGTCTTATGTGCATGCAACATGATATATATCTATTGAGTTTTCCAGTTAAAAAAAAATAAAAAACAAGTTATGGGAGCTTTGATTTTCTATTGAGTTATTTCCATTCGAGTTAATGGCCGGGATGTAATTTTCCGGTGGAGGTAGTAGTTAATGGTTCTGAGACTAAAAGACAAGGTATATTGATGAAGTTAGTGGGGGAAAAAGAAGAGGAAGATCGATCCATGTATGGTCTCCAAAGATGTAGACATAGGATCTAATATTTGATCCTTTAAGCCTGGATGTCAATTTTGATTGCTTGTAAGCTAATAAGCATGGTTTTCAAGTTTTTGACGTGTTTTTCTCCACAATTAGCTAAACGATGCAGCAGCCGCCTCGCAAATTTCATTTTCAAATCAGTACTCCATTTGTGTTTTATTTAATATTTAATCCTGTCTCGTGCACATGAGATATAGTAAAAGAACTAGTTTATAGACCCACGCTTTCCTGCGGGGATCAAAATTTTTATAGATCTAAAACAACAATCATAAAATTATTTGGTATTATTAATAAACTCGCCGATATAATCTCTTTGAATTTTGTTTCCCTTCAAGATACTTATTTTAGCTAATATAATGTTTTTAACTGTAATCATTGGTTCTCTTAAAAGAAAAATATTTTATGGTTGTTAAAAAAATCTTTTTTAAAAATCAAAATAGTATGTCAATATTTTAAGTGTGATTGAAAACTAAAAACAAATCATAAATGTGATAAAATCATGTTAAACATATTTTTGAAATTTCTAGGAATAAGAAAACACTTTGAATCAGATTTTTATGAATAATTTATTATTAGTATTATTATTTTCATATTAGATATATAATAATTGAAAAAAATATTAAAATTTAAATAAAAAATTATAATAGTATTCAAAAATCATGTTAAAACTGAAGAGTAAGTGAATCTGTTAAATTTTTTTATGAGGGTAAAAACAAAACCAAAAACAATTAAAAAAAACAAAGAAAAAGACTATCCCAACGATTGGCTTGCTAGTAATAGGCTAAGCGTGCGTGAGCTTGGCCTAATTTTTTTGAAAAAAAAAAAGCATAAATGATTGGTGTTTGTACTTGCTGCAAAGAAAATGGAGCACACCTCCCTCAACTCGATCTTACAACCTCTAAATTGCGTTGCACATTATTATGGAATGTTATTATGTATATTTATACTTATCTTATATTTACCTTATATAGGTTTCTAATCATATGTAGTATACTACATGGTTAGTATTATGTACAACCTTACATCCATATATATATATATATATATATATATATATATATATATATATATATATAAAAGGGGAGTGCTCCACACAACACATTACAGCCTCCAAAATATATTCTAAGACTCCTTCTCCTTTAAACTTCAACTTGGTATCAGAGCATTATACTTTCGAAAGGGCTTCCATCTACAATCGGCGCCTCCCTCTTATCCTCATGGACCCTACCGCAGCTCAATCCTCTCCTCTTCTTACAGCAAACACGCTAGCTGCATCACTTCCTGTTCCCTGCTAATTCTTCAATTATGCAACCCGCGTCAGGTTTTTCAATGGCACCTCCACCTGTATTTTTTGCGTCATCACCTGTTCATTCTCTTGGATGTAGTTTCCCTCTAACAATGGTAGCAATATCTATAGGGAACTCCGACCGGTGATGTTCTGATATTTGCCCATTGGAGGCTAAGCACACTGACACAATATTTAAAGTGATTCGACAAACCGCCTACATCCACGGAAGAAGCCATTGCATTATATAGGGAGAGAACAAGATTTACAACAATAGAGGAGGAGGAATCATCCCCTCTTTGGCAACTATCAACCTCACTCTATTTTTCTCTTCTCAGTGCTGCAATGACAGCTACTCCTGGCAGCCCTTGGCAGCCCACTCTCTCCTATATTTCTCACATCTTTGGCTGCACTCTCAATCTCATTTTGCTCTCTAAGGTATGCCTTTATTTATAGGCATCCATGGCAGCTTCTCTTGCTCTTTTGTCAACAATGGTGGCCACGAACTCCAACTCATCTTCAACAATGGTGGTTGCACTAGCAGCCCTCTTTGACTCTATGACAATGGCAGCCATCCTCTTCTAGAAGATAGGCTGTAGATGCTCTATGATTGCTGCATATTAATGGCAACAATCCTAACAATTACCCCCTTTGCCATTTATATGGGCAATTATCCTCTTGCTTCTTCAGCACATGCTTGTATTCTGCAGCTCTTCCAAGCTTACAATTCTAAGAGCATCCGTGGCCAAGTTTACAGGTACTTGCCAAACCTTTCAATCACTAGAGTCACCAAGCACCCCTTTGCTCACTCCAAAGGATCACTTCAACCAGATGGTTTGTCACATCTCATCTGAATATTGTTTAACGCTTGTCTCTGGAACAACATCCCCTTTCAAGCATATCAACCATGCTTGGCCCGAAATGATTTATCAAGCCTTACATCAAGGCTTACAACACCCCCTCAAACGGATATTCCCAAGTGCGACAGTCATTGAGTATTTCAATGTGATCACTAGCTCACCACTCTTTCAAGAGTTTACTCATCCCGGAGTTGCGTCTGCCTTCTGTTCCTCCCTAGGAACCACGCCTTACTTCTCCGTGAGTCTCCTGCTCTTAGTCTCAAGAGTCCAGGTAGCTCTCCACCTTTAACCATGGGGGCAGCCCATTAAAGGTTGATCCATCTCTATCTTCATACTCTGAATATTACAATGTCATTACTGAGCTTACCACCTCGACAAGAGTCAACTTGTTCCCGGAACCTGCGCATGCCCTCTGCTCCTTCATAGCAGTCGCGTCTTAATGCTCCACAAGTCATCCACTTATTATCCAAGGCAAATGTCTTCTAGCTCATTGATCTTTAGCATGGGGGCAATATCCATGAAAGTCAATCTTGCATTTGTCTTCATACTCATCATCGCCTCTTCATTGGCTATACACTTATCCACTTATATCCAGCCATCACATAGGCTTTAGGGCATTCTGAAATTAGGCTCCTATCATGGCCCTCACACCTTCTCCTGAGGTGTCTCTGCTCATCGTGGAGCGGTCACATCCTCCTTCATTGGGGATGTATCCAGTGACTCTAAGATTCTCTACGACTATGTGGACTTGGGAGAGATCAGTGCCACTGATCACATAGAAAGAGAGAGTTGCAGTGCACTCTTCGCAATCTTCCATCTTATTTTCTATGTCTGGAGCTTCTATGCTTTTCTGTTTGATAGCTCCACCCACACCAACTATCTTTGATGTCTTCGCCTTTCATCGGCGGTTGCACCCCTTTAATTAGGTGCTTCTGCAACAGCTCATCTTTCCATCCTTGCATGCATTGGAAATGTCCTCGCTTGTTGCCTTTATCAAGAGCACAAGAGACTTCCTGTTGTACAACTTTTTCACATAGTCTCTACTCTGAGCTTCATCTGGGAACTCTTCTTCTCCTTGCACCTATCGTCTCATTACAATACCTCGTTGGATCCTACGGGTACTCCTGCACAATCTCCGTGTGCTCTCGTGCAATTTCAGTTCTCTAGATTTCTCCCTATTCTTTGCTTTTATGTTTGACAGCAGCTTATCCTGTCACAACACTTATCCAAGTCAAAATAGGGTGCCAATCTTTATCCCCTTGTGTATTTCTCTTCCATGATAAGGGTCTTCATTAATTCTCCCTTTGAGAAATTACAGTCACCGAATCTAACTTCTTTGGAGAAATCACCACTCCATCAGATCCTTGAAGATACGGAACCCAACTGTTCCTTTATGCCGTCATCTTGCTAGTCTTCAACAGTTTCATTACAAATCATTACATATATAAAAATAGTACTGTGTGGATGATCCTTCAACTAAGCAAGTTCCCAAGAAAGATTTGGAGGGGTCACACTGGTCCCGCTTAAAACCCAATCTCCTAGACAGAACTTCTTAGAACGTATCTATCCACCGTACTGCCTTTTCGTATATACAACCATTTGCTAGCTTTGTTGCGGCTTTCCTTTATAAGTGATCTGGAGTATCCTGGTTTTATACCTGATTTCTCAACATCTGGCGAGACTACCAGTGCTTAGATTCGTCAAGATTGGTCTTCATCAATTTCCACTCTCCACCTCAAATCGTCCACATGATAGGGTGTCCAGAGTATCCTAATTTTGCCTTCCCTCAAGGCAATTAAAATTCCCCACTTAGCAGTTCGACACATGTAATTGGGCAAACATGTGCACTTTCTCCTTCTTCATCTCCATCGACCACCATGATGACCTTCAGATGCCTCCTCATCGGGCAATCTCTCTTTAATAATTCACCACCACCATTTTCGGTCTCAATCTTAATGATCGGACCATACCATTGCATCAGGAACAACCAAATTAGCTAGAAACAAGTCTGAAATCATCCAAATCGCATTTCAGACGGCTAAGATTTGATCAAAACAATTCTGGCTTGATTAACGGCCCAGATTCAATCTCAGATCCGGTTGCAAGTAGGATCAGCTACACTGGATCCTTATCCCCTCAACTCGCGGCTCGGCTCAAACTCGGCTCTACTCGCGGTTGATGACATGGCAGGTGGGTCCCACTGTGCTGACGTGTCGGCTGACTGGGTGCTGATATGGCATGTCAACTGTACATTCTGATGTCATAATTACGTTATGCTGACATCATCCTTATCCGGGTCAGTAACATGGGTCGGGTTATCTGGTATTTAGTTGGGTCAGCCTATCCGGTCGAAGAAGACGCGTGGGGCGCGTTTGCGCGCGTGGACTGCCACTTCGTCGGCGAGTTGGGGCGCGTGCAGGCATGTTCGACGTCCGATTTTGACGCCGTTTTCACCAGTGGCTTTGTCTTTTCCTCCTTTACACAATGGTATGGTCAAAACACATTTTTGACAACTTTTATTTTTGGGCAAAAAATCAAACACCACTTTAAACCATCAGCTCTGATACTAATTGTAGGGAACTCCGACCGGTGATGTTCTGATATTTGCCCATTGGAGGCTAAGCACACTGACATAATATTTAACGTGGTTTGGCAAACCGCCTACATCCACGGGAGAAGCCATTGCATTATATAGGGAGAGAACAAGATTTACAACAATAGAGGAGTAGGAATCATCCCCTCTTTGGCAACTCTCAACCTCACTCTATTTCTCTCTTCTCAGTGCTGCAATGACAGCTACTGCTGGCTGCCCTTGGCAGCCACTCTCTCCTATATTTCTCACATCTTTGACTGCACTCTCAATCTCATTTTGCTCTCTAACGTATGCCTCTATTTATAGGCATTCATGACAGCTTCTCTTGCTCTTTTGTCAACAATGGTGGCCACCAACTCCAGCTCATCTTCAACAATGGTGGCTGCACCAGCAACCCTCTTTGACTCTATGACAATGACAACCATCCTCTTCTAGAAGATAGGCTGTAGATGCTCTATGATTGCTGCACATTAATGGCAATAATCCTAACAATATCTTCCTCTACACTGATTGTTTCGACACTTTCTGGACTCCCCTCTACAGTGTCAATTGTTCCCAACACACATCTTCATGGTGCTGTGGTAGTTCCTCTCTCAAATACTCATCAGGTTATCTCCTTGAAACTGACCAACAATAACTACCTATTAGAGAATGCAAATGAAACCATATTTGTTGGGTGAAGGTGTGTATGCTTTTGTTGACAGGTACTATCCTTGTCCTGCACTCTATATTACTGCCACCGATACAGCAACTCCTGGTATCAATCCATTTTTTCTTTCATGGAAGCAACAAGACTAATTAATTATGAGTGCTCTCCTCTCCTCTTTATCTACTGAAATTCTATATCTTGTGGTTGACTGTAACACATCTCATAGCATCTGGCAAACACTTGAAAAAACTTTTGCCCCACCGTCACATTCAAGGATTATGCAATTACATGGTTCCTTTCAGGATTTGTGTTAGGGGGATGATTTAGTTAGCGCTTATCTGCAGTGAGCCAAGGTCCTCTTTGATGAGTTGGCTGCTGCTAGTTGGCCTATTTCCTTAGAGGATTTTAATCTTTATGTATTTCGGGGCTTACACAGTGATTTCAAGAAGAAAGAGGCAGGAGTATCAATAGGCTTTAAGAAGAGATAATCATTTCAAGCCATACAAAGACTTATAAAGACGACAAATAAGGGAAGAAAGAGTAGAGTGAACAAAACTAGATGGGTGCTCTATATACACTTCTTCTTAAAGTATCATATTTAAGAAGGAATTATGAACATCTAGTTAACTAATTTTCCAACCTCGAGAAACAACAATAATAAAAACCAAATGTTTAATAGTTGGCTTAACTACTAGATTAAAAGTCCTAAAATAATCAATCTTCTCCTGTTGAGTGAACCCTTTAACAACTAAATGAGTTGTGTATCTCTTAACACTACCATTAGCTTGCATTTTAATTTTATACACACAACAACTACCAACAACATTCATAGATTAGTGAAAGGCAATTAAAGTCCATGTACTATTAGAGTGTAGAGCCTGGATTTTCTCTTGCATGGCTTGATGCCATGTCAAATAACAGTTGACGTTCTAAAAATTAATCGGTTTCTTCTCATGTAAAGTAACACATGAAGCATAAAAAAAAGAGTGGTATTTGCTATTCTGGGCTTACTTATATGAAGAACCATAAAGTGTTGTTGTGGAACCTAAGTATGAGAAATCCTGTTAGAATTCAAAATCTACTTAAGAGAGAAGTTAGAGAGATCAACCACTAAAGCCAAGCTAGGAGGTGACAAGTCATAGGTGGATGGTGAAGAATAACCCAAGGCTGAATCATGTCGTGTAAGTACATAAGAAGCTAAAGAACCATGTGGACATTAAGAGAAAGAACCTGTACCTTAATAATGATCAGTAAAAGAGGAAGCACACAAAGATAAATCATTAGGAATATTACTCATTGAAATAGGTTGATTATGTAAAGTATGTGCAGGTGTTGGGTTGAGAGATGAAAATGGAGAAGGTGTCAAGGTAGGAATAAAAGTACTTATGGATATTGCAGACAATGTTTCTATCTATTCAAATTTTTAAATAGGAAAAACATTTTCATGAAACCTAATATGATGAGAAATGTATATTCATTTAGAAAAAAAAATCAAGACACTGATAACCCAAGTAAAAGGATCTATATTCGAGAGACATAAGGAGTAGAGCAAAAATCTAACTTATGAATATTATATGGATAAAGGAAGGGAAAACATATAAAGAAAACTATAATTTGGTGTAGACTTAAAAAGAAATTTAAAAGGCATTTTATTATTTAACACAAGTGTTGGCATGCAATTTATTAAATAAATAGATGTTTCAAATGCATAAGTTCAAAGTTTTAAGGGTGTTTTATATTGACCAGGAAGGGTAAGACCAATTTAAATAATATGTCTGTGCGAACATTTATCTATGCCATTTTGTTCATGATTATATGGACAAATCAATCTATGTTGAATACTAATAGTTTTAAAATAAATTCTTAATTTTTTTATACTCACCACCTTAGTCCATTTGTATAGATTTAGTTTTAGTAAAAAACTATCTTTCAACTTGAACTTGAAATGGTTGAAAAACAATAAAAACATCAGACTTAGTAACTAAAGGAAAAAACCTAATATATTTAGTATAAACATCCATAAAAATAATAAAATAGTGAAAACCATCAGCAGAAAAACATAGGAGAATGTCCCCAAGCATTACTAAATACTAATTTAAGAGGATTAGGGGTTTTGTGACCTGTAGGTTCTAAAGACAAACATGATGCTTTTCTTAAAGAACATGTTGAACAATTAAAATTAAAATGTTTTGAAATACATGACACATTTTTATTTGACACTAAAAGACTCAAAATTCATGGATTAAGAAACACATGCAAACAAGAAAGGCTTAAGGTAAAGACATTATAGAAGACTCGGAGATAATATAAAGACCATCCCTACATATATTAAAGTTCTCCACAGAGCTCAGTCTCCTTGCAACAATAATTCATCAAAGAAAGACTTTGCCTTCTGTAAATAAGCATTGACTGTATCATCGCCTTGTCATATATCTTGAAAAGAACTATGAATTTGCATAATTCTAGAATTAAATAGAGAAGCAAGTGCCTTTTCAAGAGTATACTATATACTATATGATGTATGACAATCAATAACAAGGTGTAAGACTTCAGTAGATAGCGAAGACAAAATAACACTCATGATTAGATTATCTTATTGTTTCCTTGAAAGAAAAGAGAGGTTGATAACGGGGGCAGCCATATTTGTAGAGATGATATGAGAGGGAGGACAAGAGCAGGAGCTATCAAAAAAAAAAAAAAAACCCACGGACCTTGTAGATGGGGCTTTATATGCATCCACCATTATAGAAAATTGGTATTGGTTAACTTTAGATAGATAACTTCTTGTGTTTTAGAAAGAAGAGTGACGACTACACCCTAAGAAACCATGGCCATTGAATTATAATTTCCAGCGGCAGTTAATGGAAGAGAAACAGGGATTGATGCGGCAATAGTGAATGAAAAGAAGACAACAGTTGGTTTAACAATATGAAGGGAGGGGGAAGCCATCAGTGCAACAACAAAAACTGAAGGAGCAATTAGCATAGCAGAGGGATTAGTGGAAGCCACAATTTGATTGTTTATAGAATTCATTAAAAGCAATTACGCAAATGAGACTCTAATACCAAGTTAAAAAAAAATATGAGAAATAAGTTTTAAGAATAATAGGTGGCTTAATCAGAATGATTTAGAATATGCTTTTGTTCAGAATCTACTATCGAACTTAGCCCCTCACCATCTGATTGTTAGAATAATGTATAGCATGCATCAGAATGCATGTTTCGACGCTTTGTTAATTAAACACCAACAAATCTCTCTCTAATAAAAACAAAACGTTGTTATCAGTAATTTTGATATAATATATATTTGTGGGCAAGCCTTGGAATGGCATATGATGGTCACCAATCATGCATGATTTACTACTGGTGTATCTCATATATCATCAAGGGCGCATGCAACAAGTTTAATTATATGTGGCTATTTTGTCGCAGACCAATTTGGATTAGGGCTTAAGTGTATACCACAAATGAATTGATCATTGACCCAACCAGCTTTTTGGGTGTCTGGGTAGAAAGGGGCATGGTGGGTCAATGTAAAATCAATAATTTATATGATGTAGAATATTTTGTCTCGTGAAATGAGAGATTTGAGCCTCAATTTTGAGTTATCTACATGTTAGCTAGATGCTTACTAATCTTTCTTGTCCATTCTTCTTCTGATCAATTATTTGTTGGTAATTAATTAAGTTGTTCTTGAAGGAAGTTGATAGCTAGGATGAAGGTTTTAAGTGATGAATTAGTTGTCAAATTCTTTTGTTCATCACGAAATCTTTTTTCAATCCATATGAACATGAATATGGTGTATAATGTACTTTTGTGTCCCTATTTTCATATAGTTTCCAAGGTAACCACGTTTTAGCTCCTCATTTTATTGGGTAATGCGAGAGAAAATTAATTATATAAATTAGAGAGGTTAAATAAGTTAATTTTACCGTTTCTTACCAGAAGAAAGTCTTTTATATTGAAAGTTTAGAATAAAATATTAATTGTCATAACCTAAATTTTCACCTTTTATTTTATTTTATATGGTAGAAAGAAACATCATGAGCATTAATTAAAACAATTTTTTTCCAATAAAAGTAGAAATTTTCAATTAATTTCTCTTTAAAGGAAAAATATCTTCAAATAACTTTTCATTAACAAAAAAATCTTCAATTAATTCTTTCCTAATTGATTTTGCTATTATATTTAGAAGGCAATTAACATAAAAAGAAAAGAGAGAGGAGGTTTTTGTGAGAAGAACAAAAAAAGAAGAAGAAGAGAAACACGAGAGAGACACGCAGAGAAAGAGAGAGGACAATAAAGAAAAAAAAAAGAAATTGTCCTTTTAGGTTTTTCTTCGTTAGGAGAGTTACCCTCTCTCCCTCATGATTTCTCTAATATTTTTTTCATCAAGTTCATTGTTTTTGCAGCATCAGACTCTCTCATTTTCCAACCCCCAAACCAAACCAATTTCATCCATTAAAACATCATCTAAACAACCACCTCCCATCCTACAAAAATCAATTTGCAACCACCACATAATAGCCTAAAAACCCCAGTTGCAAAACCCCCATAAAAAGCTTGGAAACTTTGTGTGAACCAGAAAATTGTTTAGTTTTTAATTTATAATAGGAGCCATGCATCTCGTTTTTAGTTGTTTTTTAGGTTGATGGAAAACTAAGACTTTTATAAAGAATTTAAAACCTAGTTATGCTGTTTGGAAGCCTAGGAAATAGCCAAAACAAAGAAGTCAGAATTTGTTTAGAAGTTCATAGCAACTTAGATGTATTTTAGTTTTCAGCCTTTATTTGAAGTTACAGAAGTCATAATAATGCAAACTTAGATGCATTGAAAAGTTTAGAAAAATGTTTAAAACTTTTTTGAAGGGTCTAACTCCAAACTGTGTCATTTTAACACTTGGAATCAAGTTGGAAGTTCCAAAAGAAACAACAACAGTACTTCACTATAGCATCAATGTGCCACCATTTTTCTGACTGCCTCTGCACGTTCTGATAGTTCCTAGACTGCCTTGGAATGTTGATATCTAATCTTAAATCATTTATTTATATGAAATGTTAATATTTAGGACCAAACATTAGTTGTGTATGTGATTTTGGACATTTTGGTGATAAGTCATGATGATATGGGTTTGTATTATAATAGAAAATAAAAACATTTATCCTTATCAAAGTATTTTTTTTTTAAAAAAAAAAGCACCACTTGATAATGGTTTGACAAGTCTCATTTTTATAGGGACCGGTGTCAAAAAAAAAAAGTCTCCTTTTTAGAGGGGCAGCGACAAAAAACCTTTTGTGAATAACCAAAATAACAAGTTTTCTTTTAAAAGGGACCAATGTCAAGATTTTATTATTTGTGAATAACCAAATCGTCGAGTCTTTTATTTTTAAAGACTGGGGTCAATTTTTTCACAAAAAAATTAGAAATTAAAATTGAAAATAAGCTAAAAACAATAAGGATAATTAATGGCAATCATAAAGATAAATTTAGATAAAAACATATAGTAAAGGAAATTTTTCGTAAGAAATGATGTGCTAAGGGTGACGTCACTCTTTCTTTAGACATAACTAACTCCATACTCGAATATCTAGAACCAGTGCTAATATGAGGATTCCTAGTTTCCTTAAAATACTAGATGATGACTCTAAATTTTCCATGATATATACTTTTCCACTTAATTTCAAGTCTTGGTCGACGTCGAGGTGCACACAACAATTAGAAGGTGCGCTCCTCCATCTCCTCGCCCATATCCTCCATAGATCCGTTTCTTTTTCTCGACTACACAATGAAAAAAAAAAAAATAAAGAGATAACAAACACTCCTAATTGGTTTGTTTTTTTTTAACACTGGAGTAAAGATGAAACCAATTTATAATTTATTTTTTCACTGATTACCTAGCTAAGTTCTTATTAATGACTCATTTGATATTTAAAAGTTTTATATCAATTTCAAATAATTTTGTCAACAACATAATTATAATTAGCATCAACTAGCAAGTTGTTTCGCGCGCTACTCCGAAACACAACCTTTTCTTTTCTTTTGTAACTATAAAAAAAGTATTACTTTGTATCGTTAATGATGGCAACAAATTTTTAAAAAATAAGTTTAAATAAATGTTGCTCATGCTCCTCTGTGAGTATGAATTTGAGATGTTAATAGTGTTTTCATGAGTTTTTTTCATCAAAAGTATAAAAGAATAACATACTAAATTAAATTAGTCCAAACCTGAGATGACTACAAAATATTATAAAGCGATGATGTTCGAAATTTTTTTGTTGAAAAAATAGCAGCATTATTTTATTGAACACAAAAAAAAAAAAAGGTCATCCGAAAATAATATGCATGCATTGATAGTGCTTGATGCAACAATTAAAAAGCAAAAAATAAATGTGTGTTTGCTAAAATAAGTCGAGAAGCATATGCGTTAAAAATCTGAATTTTTTATGAGAATTTATTCATATAATTAAGATTGAATACGATCCAATTTTAAGGTGATATTTTTTTTTTAATATCGAGACAATAAAAAATTGAATTGACAATGGGTAACCCAGTTTAACCGCAACATTCACGACCCAAGTCATGGACATGATTACGATATACTAACAATGTGGGGCATCTATCTCTTTCTTTTCCATTTTCATTATTCCCTCCCAATAATGGGCTTTTATTGGACTCGTGTTGGATGAAATTCTAGACTCAATTGAAGAGTTATTAGTGAAATATAGACTAAATTGAAATAAGATGGCTTGGGTTCAAGTGGAATTTAAATCGGGACTCAATTGAGAAGTTTTAATAGATTCAGAAACCAAAATAAAAGTGAAGAAAAAAAAGTTATAATGTAAAAGACATGCGTCAACATGTGGGAAATGACCACAATCTTTAAAAAGCGCGTGAGACATCATACATCCTCTAAAAACAATTTTTTTTGGTGTTATTGGAATTATCTCACCGTCTCATTCTGTCAAGACAACGCACGCATGAAATGAAAATATGGTATGTCTCCAACAACCATTTCTCTTTCTTTCTTTGATAGACAAAAAAAAATGCCTTCTTGTTTTGCTAAGATTCAATTGTAGTCCTTCTAGTTCTAATTATTTGAAAAACAAAAAGTTAGAATATTTTTTGGTAAAATTAAGTGTGAACCTAAAACCAGATTTTCTTTTTACACAACAATAACCCTACATTAAGTTAAGTGAATCAAGATATCAAGCCCATATCTCAAACCAGCAAAATGTGAAAGTACCTAATAAAAAATAAGGATGAAAAAACAAGCAAACAGTGGGTCCAAATTAGTTTTTAGCTAATTAATTAATAATAATGTGTTTGTATATAACTTTTTAATAGATAGGAAAACAAAAACAAAATATACTAATATTGGGATCTGGGACCTCTTTATAGTTAGTTTTGCCCCCTTATTGCCGCGCAAAAATCAACATGATTCATCACTTGATGCCTATTCTTCCCACCACTCGACACATCACCTTTCATCAGTTAAAATTACTGAAATGCCAGTGGTGGTTGTTTTGAAGTTTTCTTTAGGCATGGATGTAGAGAGGTAGAAGAGGAGGCTTAATGTTTTTCTCATCCTTGAATTCTTTATTTTGTATTTACATGGTTAATCTACTATTTTTTTTTAATCTTAATATCAACTATGTATTTTATATTTATTATTTTTACATTATATCGATAGATAGTGTCATTAACGCCGTTTTTTTGCTAATATACATTTTCATCCTTGGAATTATTGAAAATTCTATTTTGGTCTCATATTATATTTTTTTACAAATAAGTCCATATTTGAAATCTTTCTCACCATATTTTACACTCGAATACAATTTAGTCCATAAACGATTTTTTTTAATAAAGTTAAGTCCTTATATGTCAAATCATAAACTTAGTCCAACTTTGTCAAATAATTAAAAATACATTGATGAGTATGAATTATGTGGATTTAAATAGTTGTGTTATTAAAAAAAATATTTCATATGATATCATATATCTATTGTTATAAAAAGGTTTTTATCTTTTTTAATCCATTTACTTGATTTAAACCTAAAATAAATATGATATGGAATTCTTCTTTACTTATAATTTTATTATTAATTCACTAACCCTTACCTTATCTTCCAATACATTTAAATTATTTAACTAATTTTTGATAAGTTTATATTAGACATGCATGGACTTAATAATAAAAAAAATCATCTAAGGACTAGATTGCATATGATTGTAAAATATGATGATAAACAAAATTTCAATTAAGGACATATTGATAAGAAAAATGTAGGGACTAAAATAAATATACAAAAAATTCTAAGGATCAAAATGCACATTAATAAAAAAAATGCCTTTGGATTGTCAGTTTTTAATAGTGTTAATGATACTAACCGATGAAATGATGTAAAAATAACAAAATATAAAGTACATAGTTGATATTAAAACAAAAAAAAATTAATAGTAATAATTAAGACCTTTAAAATACAAAACAAAGAATATAAAGAATGTTTTTTTTTTTGAATAGTTACCATGTATGATTATATTTTTTTAATATAATATAATATCACACACAACATATATATATATATATATCACTATTTTATAGTATTTAAATAATTGATATTTATATATATATATATTTGAAACTCAATAAATAAGATATTGATATTTAATTTTCTTTGCCCATTAAATAATGATTATGACATGAATATAATAAAACTCGACATCCATTATTGTAGTTGAACCTAAAGAAGGATTCTGTGGATGCATGCTAGTAAATATTAGTTATGTATCCTGCACTCCGTCACAGGTTAAATATTTATATCTCCTATAAAAAAGTTATATATATAGGTTTTTTTTGATGTATTTTTGTAGTTAAAACATTTTTAAAGAAAATAAAAAAGTTTATGCATATATATAATCAAATAAATCAAGAATTATATGTGATAATAAATTAAAAAAAATTAACGATAACTAAAAATAAAACTAGAAAAATTAAAAAACATGTATAGATCAAGATACTTAATCTCGCAAGATAAAACATTTACCCGATTGTGTTTGCTAATTTTTTTTTATTAAAATAATTTATATTCAATCAAACGATAATAAAAATAAATGCACACTTTAAATTGATTGAATAAAAAAAAAGAATACAATGTAAAGCTACACATATTAGAAATATTATTTTAAAATAAAATTTTTTATTTTAAAAAATAAATTTCATTTGTACAAAAGATAGAAAAAAAAAAGTTATAGATGAATTAGAAAAGGCACTTCAAAAATTAAATACATACAAAATAAAAATCTATATCTAAAAAAGGTTAAATAAGCAAAAAAAATTTAAAAATCATACATGAGTAATATTAATTGAAACATAAATTTAAAAACTATTTTAAAAAAAAGACATATTAAAAAAGGTATCAACAAAAAAACAAAATTAAAAAAAAAACTAAAAGCATGAGTTATGGTTTAACTTGTCAAACCTGTGATCTGGGTCATAGACTCAACTAGGTTAAACAATTGTTTTCTCTTAAATTTATAATTAAGTTATATATATTAAAAAAAACAAAAAAAAGACCAAAAAAGAGCCCAGGCGCGGGGGTGGCCCTTTAAACTCAGTCCTGCGTGTCTAAGATTTTTTTTATTTTACTTTTCAAAGGGGTGGACGATATTTTTCTGAAAAAAAATATGCAGGCGACACGTCGCCTAAGAACCCAAATTCCAGCCACCACTGTGGTGCCTGGAAAATCAGAGCAACGCCTCTTTTGCCATAAGAACCTAAATATTAAGTCATTTCAACCCAAAAACACCTCATTAACACCCCCTGGAACAATCACAAATCAATCCATCAACTCAAAACACTTAAAAAATTAATCCAAAAACTTGTAATCAAACCCAGCTAGATTCATCTTTCTTGAGTTAGATTTTTTTTTCCAAGTAACATTGAGACTCTAAACAATCATCATCTACCTTCTCTCATCTTATGGAACATGTGAACACCAAAAAAATTCATTTTGGTGGCCATAAATAGTTTGAATGACTTTCTCTCTCATCTTTGGAGTCCAGAGACCCCTCTCTCTCTCATCTCTTTAACCAAAAATTTAAAAATAATACAAATAATCTTTTATACAAAGACTTATTTAAAAAAAAAAGGACCTAAATTGTATAATTTGGGTTATTTTTAAAGTTTGAGGATCTATGTATATTTTTCATAAAGTCTCTGCCACGCCACTCATGTTTGGCACCTTTATTTTGGTCCCTCTTCTTTCAATTCCATTATTGCTTAAGAAATCAAAAGTAATTGGCCTTCAATTAGGATTAAATTACCCAAAATAAGACTTTAAGGACCAAAATAAATTATTAAAAAAATACACAATATGTCTAATGTGTTTTGTGAATGTGTGAACAGTGCGGTAAAAAACTCACACCCTTCCCTTTTGAAATTGCATTCTAAACGGTATTTTTTTAAAAAAATAATTTTTCTTATTTAAAAATAATATTTTTATATTTTTAAATTGTTTTGATATATTGCAATAAAAAATAATTTTTTAGAATTAAAAAATTATTATTTTAATATATTTTTAAATAAATGTTTTTTAAAAAAACAACTAGTTGATACATCTCAAACTTTCCCAAAATGTTTTTATAAAATAAAAGGTGAGGCTAGAAGAGAAATTTTGATGATCCCGAGAAGATTATCGTGGGAACTATTTAATCAGAGTTGCAGCTTTTCTTTTTTTCTTTATCTTCAGAAAGAGACCAAGGTGAGATAATGACATTTGAACTGTCACTTGTGAACTGTCTACTGATTCCTTCGTCAAGTCCTCTCCTTTGTGTACTTTATGCCATACATGAAAACTTTAATCTAATGGACAAGCTTTCACTGAATATAATTTAATTTTCGAGTTTAAATGGAAACCATTCGTGTTTTTTTCAAGGGCTTCGTTTTCAGGTGGCCATTGGGTGGTCATCGTCTCAGCCGGCCGGCTACGGGTAATCGGCTTCGCTTCCAAACTCTTGCCAATGCGTGCATGAAGTGGCAGTAGAAGAATCCGCCGCCTGTGTCTTTAAGTGGAGCTAGAGCGATTTCTCTCCTTTTAAACTATTATTATTGGGATCTTCTACGTTGTCTCTAAAAGTAATAAGAAAAAATAATTAATGAATGTTAATTCCAAGATTTAAAGTAAAAAAACTAAAATGAAAAAAAGAATTAACTACTAGATCATCGTTTTGAGATTTTATTTCTTCCATTATATTTTATTTTAACCGAAGAAACTAAAGTAATTGAGACACTTGATCTATTTCCAACCTATTCAAAATCGATTCAAAATCTGCCCAGTGCTCTTTTAGAAACTTTCGATCAACATCATCTATGTGAATTGGTCATGGCGAAATGAGAATAGTAAGTAGTACTAGACTAGGGCTGGCCTCCAGGTTTCTCTTCCTTGACCATCAAAGAAAACGTCATTTAGAAAATTGCATGTCCATATTGCTTCGCAAGCTTTTTAGAGAGGGGTGATTTTGGTGGGAATAAGTTTGAGATTATTTGCTTTCTTTTCAACGCCTCCAAGCACTTTTCACACCACGTTTCTCACGTATGGATCAAGATTGGCTGGCATATTGGCTACCATCAGATGATATATAATGATTGCATTCATGGATTAATTAATATAATGAAACACCAAAAGCCTTACGATTAGGTTCGTTAATCAATTCCAAACTCACTTGAGATATGCATCCCATCGGCCTATTTCTCTGGCTAGCGATCGTTTCCACATGCGCTTTATCTTTTCTGTTAAGAACAAGATAAAATAAAAGGTGAGAGACCATGCCATGCTTTGGAGAGTGCAAAAGGGTTCATTTCTAGAGGTAAATTAATTATAGGTGAGGGTTTCACATGGATATCCAGACAAGAAAACTCCTCATCACCACTATTTTGTTCAAAATATCTGTAGCACAACAATGTTGAATGAGGGCCGGAGTTTTCATGGGATGTTAAATCATGACCTATATTATTAAGAGTGGCAAAACTGTTTTACCTCCTGCTACAACCATAATGGAGAAAAGGACGTATCGCAGAATTTGACAATACGTCCCTTAGTTTTCAGTGAAAACCATCAGTCGTCTTATGGGGTGGCTAGTAATGATAGTGACTGAACTAGCTAGTTGTTGAACGCTCTAAGAAAATGCAACAACGGCATCTATGGATCCTCTCTCTCGCCCACCATATACATTGCATCAATCTCCTCCGGCCCTTTCAGACTCTCTTCTTTCTTTCTTTTTTATTGGGTCATAAAGTTACATTAATGTTGATGTGAGAAACTGTAGCCGGTGGAGAAAGGCAGATTTTTCTTATGAAAGGAAACGTGTTCGGTGGCCGAAGAAGTTGCTAGGATAATGACCTACGTACAGAGATCAATCTTAACAAATGCATCTTATAGCTGTATTGGCGTTATCTTAAGCCTAGCACCGATCTCTTGTCTTCATCGATAACTCGCAAAAACACCATCACACTAGCTGCCCGTGCTTAATTCACATGAACCTGAGAGAATGATAGCCACACTAAGTCATAATCGTTTCTGATTATTTTGGAATTACCCATGAAAATATTTGTGGGAGTGATATTTATTACTTTGCAGTGTATCAATAGGGTGGTGATACTGCTTCACGTACGTATTCGTTATTTAATTTAATTTATTTAGGGTAATACGAAAAGGTTTGTAAGTGGCAAAAAACTGTTGCCAACAAAATCACATTGCATGGGGCTAAATATTGGCATAATTTACCAACTTATTTGCTGCTTAATTAGGGCATATGGAAAAAAAACTAAAACTTACATTGAAAATTCGGCATGGGAATTTGTCGGCAAGAATTTTGACATTTATGGAGGAAAAAAAATAAATGGAAACGAACATGCTTGAAACTCTTTTACAAAATGAATATATATATATATATAAAGAAGCAAGAATGAGATTATTGGTTGAGCGTGGACGACAAGCACCTAAAAAATTTGTAGGTGAAATGTTCTTTGTACTGATGCAAGAAAAAGCAGAAGAGATTTGTTGTCGAAATTATTAACGACACTACCTCCACCTCCACCTCCCCTCCCCCGGCGAGGTCTTGATGGGGATAGACTAGAACTAGCATTGATTGAACGCCTGTGTGACTTGTATTTTTGACAAATTCTGAAAAGGACAAAATAAATATTATGCAAAAATGTGCTTCCAATAGTAACGGCGACGTTTAGTATATCAATTTCATTATCTTGGAGGGAATTAAATTAGGTACGAGTCCTTATCGCATGGAGTGCTTTATATATGTAATCAAATTTGGTTTCTTGCTTACTCATGGTGACATGGTCGGTGATTGCTTAAACTACAGTTAATAAATTAATACTGTAGTTTATAAAAAGAAAATGCTGTCCTGAGATTAAACTAAATCCCAAAAACTGAAATGGAGCCGGTGAGACAGAGATGTTTATTATTATTTTATCCAAATTAAATGCCAGAGGTATTTAACTGGTCAGATTTTGAGTTTGCTTTCCAATAATCACGAGTTCAAGTTCCCTCAAAACTATTGAAAGCTTACATGATCGTTAATTCCAGAACCCGTGAAATTAATTAAAGTACATACAAACTGATCCGGAGATATATATATAGTTCATTTACCCTAATTTAGTTATTAGTCCTTTAATTTTTTTTTTTTAGTTTAATATGGATGTCCGGGTCAGTTTGCGCGTACCTCGACTAATCTCACGGGCCCTGAAATTAACGACCATATAAGCCTCCAGTGGCCATCATATAAGTAACCACAAAGCTCAAACCTGAAAACACAAAAAAAATAAATATCTTAGTTTTAAATTTTTATCACTGGATGATGACCTAAATGGTTAATCTCGTGTAATTAGGCAGTGAAGATGAAAAGTGGCAACATTAATTAGCCATTGAATAGTAATCTTTATATCCTTTTCAATTGAGATATGAAGTGATTGAGACCACCGGAACTGGTGTTGATTGGACACCGTTCAACGTCTATAGGACTTGTATTTTTGGACCCAGTCCGAATATGACAAAAAAAAAAAATGTGCTTAAAATATGAATATTGCGGCAGCTAAAATAAACTATAAAGATTGCAATTTTCATATCAAAAGTTGATGGCATTAAATGAAATAAAATTAATATGGACGAAATTAGGTGACAAATGAATGGGAACACCATCTTAATGGTTGCAGACTTTGCTGCTTTGATCAACGTAGAAATTTAACATTACAATTAACAAAATGTATTTGTACTTGAAAAATTATTGTAGCTAGAAATCTATTGACATGTTAACAGTATAATAAGTATAATAGTATTTTTATCTCTTCATTAAAAAAGCTTTGAATTGGTTTTTAAAAGCAATGAAGTTTTTTTATATAATTTTTTAATTATTTTTAAATTTATTAGAGATAAATAAGTATTTTTTTTATATTGATTATACAATGAAACGACTATAACTTTTTTGAAAGTAAACAATTTAAATATGACGTCAAAGAGTATTTTTATATTTTCATAATGTTTTTTTTTTGTTACCATTTAAGCAAAGTGGCAATTTGATATTTGTCCAAATATAAAAAATAATAAATAGTTAAAATACATGGTAAAATGACAAAAACACCCTTAAAATAAAATAAAAAATCAAGCCTAAGGCTAAGAGGTGTTTTTGATTTTTCACAATGATTTTTTTTTTGTAATTAGAAAATCAACTTAGAAACACTTTTGTATTTATTAAAATATTAAAAAAAGGACGTGCACATGTAGCACACCCAGGGCACGTGCAACACGTCCTGGTGTCTAAGAATGCCCTTTTATCGTGTCATTGAAAGAACCTCTATATGCTCTTCGTGTTGGTGCTACGTGTTTCTCCGATGGTAGTCTAATTTGTTATCAATTGATCTTTTTTTTACTTTTTTTTCTTTCTTCTCCCTTGAAAATTACAACTTGACTCTTAGTTGCTATTTCAACTTCAATTCTTATTCTTTTTATTTTTTATTTTGGTCTTGACCTTTTTATAGAATTTTTATTTATTTCAATTTCATTCTTGAATCCTAATTTTTCAAATATTATATTTTTCAATTTAATTCTTATTTTTTGGATTTTTAATTTTTTTTCCTTAGCCCTTTATTAAAAGTTTTATTGGTTTTCAATTTAATCCTGCAATTCAAATTGATTGTATTATGTTTTTCAAGTTGGTCCTCATTTTTTTATTTTTAATTTTATTATTGGCTCTTTTGTAAAATTTATTATTCTTTTTAATTTCACCATTTAATTACAACATTATTTTTATTTTTTATGTCAATTTTGATCCTCATTTCTTTTTATTTTTTTCCCTTTAATAAATTGATTTTTTTTCAATTTCATCCTTAAATTAAATATAAAATTTATTTTGTATTTTAATTTTGTTCTCATTCTTTAATTTTTATTTATTAAAATTCTTTTATATAATTAAATTTCTTATTTCAATTTCATCCTTCAATATAAAATTGATTGAAATTGATCTTCATGATTTTTTTTCAGATTTAATGTTTTGAGTCTAATGACTCGTGTTAAGAGTTTGAAAAGTTAATATAAATTATTATTTTTATAGAAAAAAGGTAATGTTGATTGTTATACAACTAGCAAATTCGAGCAAGAGGTTCAGGATCTAAGAAACTTAGCCTCTGTTTATTTTTATTTTTTTTATACTTCAACTACAAATTTAGAGTATTTAATTAATCAATATACATATAGTTTTACATGAATTTCATTGAAAATTATTTCTTGAAACCTTAATTAAAAAAAACTACAATTTATAGTTTTTCTTAAATTTACTTTTTTAAACTACAATTGCAAAATTTATTTTTGTGGTTGGAAAGTATTTTTGCAAAAATTTAAAAATTTTTTGCTTTAAATTAATTTTCTTTTGTGTTTTTATATTATTTTCATATGCTAATGTTAAAAATTAAATTTTTTAAAAAATATTATTTTTACATATTTTTAAATAAAAATATTTTTAAAAATAATTATTACCGAAATATTAAACCAGCTCTTGTAGCCGGCCGAAATCTGTCTGTGTTCGCCAAGTCAGTCTAAGCGGGTCGTCCCTTGTTGGGCTGCTAAATACCAACTTCGCAGGCTTTGTAATTGGGCTAGATGCAGGGCCTGTTGGAGGCCTATTTCAGGTTTTGAGATGTCTCCACTTAATCCATTAACGACAAAACATGGTGGTCCTTTTGCTTTGTAGTAGGCTTTAACCAGTGCTTGGACTGCTCGGCCCAGCCCAAATGAACGGAGTGGATGATATAGGCTATGATGGTCCAGGAATATAGGCCCTGATCAGTTGACTTTTCCTTTCACCAATACATACAATTGGACAGACAACTGAACAACATCAATCCTCAATCTTCAATCTTAAGCAAAAGCTGAAGGAAGCAGAGAAAGAGAGCATCCGATATTTGCGCATTAGAACGATACAGACAGAGAGACACCATGAGTTTTCTTTTCGGCAAAAGAAAAACCCCATCTGGTAAGTACCTCTTCTTTCTTTACTCCCAATTTTCCCCTCAAGTAGTATTTACTTTGTTGAAATTCATGATCAATTGATTAATTAATCATGAATTGTGAATTGTGAAGAACTGTTGAGGGAAAACAAGAGGATGATGGATAAATCAATAAGAGAAATAGAGAGGGAAAGACAAGGACTGCAAACTCAAGAGAAGAAGCTCATTGTCGAGATCAAGAAAAATGCTAAACAAGGTCAAATGGTATTGTTCTTTTACTTGAGATATTGTGGGTTTGTCGGCAGAGAAAAAGATTTTCTTTTTCATTTATTCCATCTATTAATTGGGTTTTGTGGTCTACTTGTTTGAAAGGGGGCTGTGAGAGTAATGGCAAAAGATCTGATTCGAACGCGGCATCAGATTGAAAAATTCTATAAGCTTAAATCGCAACTCCAGGGTGTAGCCTTAAGAATTCAGGTAATGTTTTTCTCTATTATCTATCCATGTTGCTCATCATTGCAGATCCCAACTTTTGAACATCATACTATTTAGGTAGAGGATCATGTTTTACAATTCAAGTTGGGGCATTTCTAGTCTATGTTTGAAGCTGTTTTTGTCGGTATTACTTCTTTCAAAAGATACTGATATTTCGGTGATAACTCATAAGATACCAATAAAAGCGTGTTCTTTCGCGCTTTGTTAGTGAATTCAGGTTCATGGCTTGCGTTTTTGGAGGATACTGGAAATTTAAGATTTTTCTTTACTTGCAAAAGAATGAATGTGTTACGCGTTTTAAATTCCCGAGTTATGCTCTATCTGCTGTTTGGTATGCTCACTCGATTCCTTGAGGTATAATTTTTGCCAATGTACAAGATTGGTCTATATACAACCGATAAACAGAAGCATGTGCATACTTTTGTTAATTAATATCACTTTAGGAACCATTTGACATTCATAAGTGAATGTGTTTTTGTCAGACATTGAAATCAACTCAAGCAATGGGGGAAGCCATGAAAGGTGTCACGAAGGCCATGGGTCAAATGAATAGGCAAATGAACTTGCCGTCATTGCAGAAGATAATGCAAGAGTTTGAGAGACAGAATGAGAAGATGGAAATGACATCTGAGGTGATGGGAGATGCTATTGACGATGCTTTGGAAGGGGATGAAGAAGAGGAAGAAACAGAAGAGCTTGTGAATCAAGTGCTTGATGAAATTGGAATTGGCATCAATAATGAGGTATATCCATTTCATCGATGCTCTTTTTTATGTCCTTGTAATCGATGGAATTTGGCTATTAGAGGAAAAGGATTATCTTACGGTGCAATAATGCTGTGCCATCCATGGAGCAAAGTTGATGGCAAAAAGTAACAATTTTAATATTCTTGATATGCAGCTTGTGAATGCACCGTCAGCTGCTGTCTCTGTGCCAGCTGCGAAGAACAAGGTTGCCCAAGCCGAATCCACTGGGAATCATGAAGACGGTGGGGGTGGGATAGATGATGATTTACAAGCACGATTAGATAATTTAAGAAAGATGTGATGTTGGAGAGGAAGAGCAAGAGAATGTTGGGATATATGAATGACGTGTTGGTCAATTGCATTATAGAGAACTGATATGAGTTTTTTTTTTTTTTAACTATCATGTCTTATGCTTATATATATGTATATATTTGCATTTTGTGGTTTGTCCCTTAAAATGTGCTTAACTTTCATGTCTACCAACAAGCATTCAAGTATTGATTAGTTAATGATAATTTTGATGGAAAACCTTTGGAAGAAATCTTAAATGTAGAAGAGCTAATGATTTTGTGGTGTCGAGGCACCTTTTGTAACCATGGAAGAACTAAGAACTCCCTTTTATCCTTCATGAGGTAGGAAACATTGACAATTACATACTATTTCTTATGATTCAGAAAGGAAACTAGGCGGAGGGGAAAGCTGGAGATGAGATGTGTATATCTAGCAAGCCACACCTAGAGTTTTCCTCCTCTGTTGTCAATGAATCATTGGGACTGGAGAATCCAGCCGCTGTACTGGTGTGCGACAGAGCGGACACTCAGAATGGGAGCAGAGCCGCATGTCTATACTAGAAGCGTGAAAGGAGATCCTACACACTGCGCACGTCTATACATGGCGGACAATCAGATTATGGACAGTTCTTATTTTCTGACACTGAATTTGCTCTTATTGGTCCTGTACTGAGCCGAAAAGCATTTCTAAGCCATACAGCAAACAATTTTAAACAGTATAATCGGCACGACGGTTTCGCTTACGAGAGCTTACAAAAATCGATCCATAGGCGGTTCCTATACCCAGTCATTTACTTCATGATCATTACTTTAAAAACAATGAAAATGATTTTAATATCATCATCAATATTATATACTTTTGAAAAAAATGTTACATAATTTGTATGGTCAAGTCATTTCGGCTTACAAGATTTTAGAAATGGTCAATCCAGGTGAGGCATGCAGGGCCATGGCCCGCTAAGGAAAAAAAATCGTGCCCCTGTCCTTTCAAAATATAATAGATATCATTGACTTTCATTACCATATTAAATTAATTTTTTTATTAAAAAAAAACAAAAACAAAACTAAAGGGCTGATATTTCACCAGATTTGCACAGTGAAATGTTTTTTTTTTTGTCCTTGAGATTTTTTTTTCCGGTTGCTCCCTCAATTTGTTTTTCTTTTAATGTAATCTTTTAATTTTGCGTTGATTTGAGATTGGTCTTGGTAATTTGTTTTTAAACTTGTGTATGGGAACATTGCATTGTTTTGGGATTAGTCTGGATGATATGTTTTTATGCCTATGTATAGGGATCTTGCAGTATCAGAAGATTTTTTAGTTGCTTGGTTAATACTTGGTTTGGTAAAATAAAATTCAATTTTATTTATTTTTTAAAAAATAGAGCTTTGTGGACTGAATTTGAAGTTTTAATAAATGTTGAGTCCTTTTTGTTTGCTAGCATCAATAACTTATTTGTACGATCAAGTGAAGGTTTTTTTCAATTACTTAACTTTTTTTTTCTAATTTAATCATTTTATATTGACTTTATTGATATTTGACTTGATGGTTTGTTTTGGTTGCCTATATATGAGGTTCTCGCAATATCAAGGAACAATTTCAATGCTTGGTTGATGCCTGGTTTTGCAAAATAAAAAAATCATGTTGATGTAAAACAATTAAGTGTTGAGTAACCAAAATCAAAACTGAAACAACTATGGTGGGCTAGGATAAACGGGCAGGGAAACTTGAGTGGCATGTGTGGAGGATGGTTTCTACGCTTTTGTGGTGCGTGTGATTGCCTTCGATGGTGTAACATCACCATTCGAAGTTGCGCTAGATACATCGCAATAAGCTTTTCACAATAATGTGGAACGTGTTACTGTTAGAAGCGTATGGCGACCCCTTTTTCTTTTCCTTCTCTCTCTTTTCTCCCTTTTCTTCTTGGAACTCACACTTTTCTTCCCAAAAAATGGTGTCCTTCCATTTTGTTTCAAATTTGGTCATCATTCTTTCTATTGTTATCTTTTTCTTTAGATCATTTTTTAGAATTGATATTTTTTCAATTTCATCATTCGATATTGAGTTAGTTAGGAATACGGCTTCATAATGTTTTTTGATATGGTGCATTTGGTCTCATAACCCGAATCACATGTTTGAAATGTTAACCTAGATTGACAACAATATTTTTTAGATCTTGTTATGACACTGATTTTCTTTTTCAATTTTATCTTTCAACATTGTGTTTATTGTAAATTGAGCTTTATGATTTTTTTTCATTTTCTTTTCCAGGGGATCATCACAGTCTCATGATCCATGTCGCAGGTTTAGTGGGTAAGCTCAGCCAACATGAGTCTTTTTCGAGTTATTATTTTATGTTGAATATTTTTTTTGTTACGTCTTTCAACATTGGATTGGTTTAAGAATTCAACTTCACATGATCCGGCTCACAAGATTTGGCGACCTTACTTGGGTTTCTTGTTTTTTTTTCCTTGGGTTTCTTGTTTTTTTTCTTTTTTTTTAATTATTTTTTCAATTTCATCCTTCTAAATTTGGATTGTTAAGAATTAGACGTCATAATATTTTTTAGTTGCTTTCTATGAGGTTATCTTTACATAACAACCTAGGTCGCAGGTTTGGCATGTTAACTTGGGTTGCTTATTTTTTATTGTTTTCCATTTGTTTTTAACTTTATCATTTCTCGCTCAGCCTCCTATCACCTAGCAACTAACATCTATAATTAAAAAGACTATGAAAAGTCATACAACAAAATACCAAATACGAACATAAAGTATAAAAAGGTAAATAGAAACCATGACATGATTTAACACCAATAATACTTATATGGAAAGACATCTTTGTGATAACCCTCAAATGATCAAAAAGGTTATTCATGTGTCCTAGCTACTTTAAGTCTTCTGGGAACTGTGACATCCACGCAAATATGTCCATAATATTTGGGTTACTTACTCCAATCACACAATGGTTATCTTTAAGCAAGACCTTAATGGCATCTCTCTCTTCTCCCATACATGAGAGGTCAGTAGGAATCACGCACCCGAATTGTAAACCCCTGCATAAATATAGGACCAAATGTAGTATGATCTCAAGGAGTAATGGAGAGGATGACCTCCATAAATAAATATTAAAGGCATTATTGAAGTTGAAATGGGGATTTTAAATTTTAATTTAAAATTTGTAAGGTAGGTGGAACCGAAAAGGTTGTCAATTCCGTTTCGGTTGGCATTTTATTTTTTCAATTGGAACGATATGTTTCAATATGTATGTATGTTTGTATATGTGTGTGTGTGTGTGCGTGTGTGCGTGTGTGTGTAATTCAAAATATTAATTCAACAAACATAATTTCAATTCAAATTCAAAGATAAACAACTTAAAATTATGCAATTCAAATTTCAAACATAACTAAAATAGTGGGAGTTGAATCGATGTGACCAGATTGACTCGATGAGTCCAAAGACAACCTGAATGACTCGTAAAAATATTGTTTGACTAAAAAAAATTTAAGACAACATCTTTTTTTAAAAAATATATTAAGATGACAAGATATTAGATCGACCCAGGTCAACCTGGGTTAACTTTCCAAATCTGTGACCCATGTTATGAGACCATGATAACCCCAAATAATGCAAATCAAAATAAATATGAAGCTCAATTACCAATAAATTCATTATTGAATGATAAAATTAGGAAAAATTCAATCTAAAAGGACACAATAAAATATTCTGAACAAAATTACAAAAATTTCATCGTCAGTCTTGTTAGGCTTTTCTAAACTCTGATTGCCCTAAAATTCTAACTTATGATAATAGTCGGATTGAGAGATATAATTGATATCGTAAAACCAGATAATATATTTTTTTTAAAAAAAACTATTTGGCCAAAACGAAACAACCGAAATGTTCCTGCCAAAATTTGGGTAGAATTTCTGGAATAGTCTGAAATTTTGAGCGAGATGAAATCTGTTCCAATTTGTTCTAGTTTTTTTTAACTTAAACGAGATATACCATCTATTCTAAATGAAATGGAACAAAATTAATAACCTTGGAACTAGTAATGGATTTTGATGAATAGAATAACTAGGAAAACTTAAAATAAATGTGTTTAGAGAAAGAGAAAATAATTTGGAGAAATGATAAGGAAAATGAGGAATAAAAGTTAAGAAGAAAAGTATATGAAAAAGTGTTGGTGCAAACCTCGATTAAAAATCGGTGATGTTATTATGAAATAATAATAAATTCGTAGAGGAAATAAATGATGAAAAATAAAAATAAAAATAAAATGATCCCGTCTTTGCCAAAAATTGGTCCTATTATAAGGTCAAAAACTGAAGAGGATCAAATAAGAAGTTAATGGGATAAGTTCAGAGGTTCGGGTTAAAAATGGTCAAATCTGTCATATAGGATCTTTGGCTACTATTCAACCGATATCTTGAGCTTCAAAGTGAGTTTTATTTCGATTCTAGATGGGTTGGTAAGTAGACATCTTTACCTTTGTAATAATATATAGCAAGCTCGCTAATTCAACTAAACAAGAGAGAATGACATGTTGGAAGTTGGGCCTGAAATCATATTCGAGCTGTAATTTCATTATTGTCTAGCTTTATAATATTAAGAATAATTCTTAATCCAACCATTGGACCTGACTGAAATTTTACATGGAGCCACTTGACATATTGTTATACCTCAGGTTAAAATTTCAAGGCAAACAGAGTTTCGAAAAGCCTTACATAAATGTTGAAAGTTGGATTGAAATAAAAGAAAATAAAAGATGGGCAAAGTAAAGGGGTAAAATAGACTTTACTAAAAAATCCAGCCCCTCTTCCTTTTTATCTTATGGCATAAGCTACTGAAAAAAGGGAAAAAAAAAAAGAAAAGAAAAGGAGAAAAGCTAAGTTAAACACTAGAGTCCTTGAAAGGAAGTATGAAATTGACATGGAAAATGAGGGAATAATGGATTAACTGCTACGGTGGTTAAATCCACGGTCATTCTATTTTCTAACAAGTTACTGTTATAACATGATCTAACACAAAATCTAAAGAGAAAGAAACTCCCGGCCAAAGTGGAAGGAAAGAGAAGGGTGGAAATTTTTTAACTTGTTATGATTCGAAGCTCATTTTATCACCAGGTAAGGAGTTCTAGACTTGATTATACAAGTTTAAGTGGATACAAATGGAATTGATGTTTAATTTCATGAATCTGAGTTCGGGTTTTCGAATGAAAATTAAGGAAAATGTGAAATTGTGTTATATTATGGTAATTGGGATGAAATAAGATGATAATAGCTTGGATTAATGAACAATTGAAGAAGAAAATTGGGTGTTCTTTCATGGGTTAGACTCGACTATTAAAAGGAAACTTAAGGAGGTTTGGAAAGTAATTTTCTTGAGTTATTAGATGTAGTATTGAATACTTGAGAATTGTTTATATTGTGCTTGAGTTATGATTTGATGTTGGGAAGGTTTAAGTATAATTAAAATTTATATGAAAGGGTAATTGTTTTTCAGTACCCTTTAGGTATTTGATGAAATGAGTGTAAGTGATTGAAGATGAAGATGTGTATGTGTGTTGTTGTATCTAAGATGTTGGCGAAATTAAGGACCAGGGAGTCATGAGTTTTGAGTAGACTTCTAGGAGCATGTTGTGAAAATTTAATAACAAGGGGGAAAGGATGTTATGACAGCCCTATATGAATGGAAAATGGCTATTACAGTAGCCTTATATGTGAAAAACTAAAGGCTGAGTTGACAGCCTAAGATGTGAGAAAACAAGGGTTGTTTAGGCGGCCTATAAATATAGAAATTAGAACTTGAAAAAAAATAAAATTTAAAGTAAGATTCTTCATAAAAGTTATAGGTACAAATGTTAGCTTTCAAATGAAACTAGTCTTAATCAATTCGAAACTATACAACTCCAGATATAAGCTAAAAACAAAGTAAGGATCTAAACTGACATAAATCTGGACAAATTTAGGATGCTACTATAATTGTTGGTTTTGCACTTTAATACGATGGAATTTTGAGTAAGTTGCTTCATAAAAGTTGTAGGAACAGATGTTAGCTTTCAAATGAAACTGGTCTTACTCAATTTGGAGCTATACAACCCCTAACATGAGCTAAAGACTGAGGAAAGGTCCAAACCGACATGGTGTTTGACAAATTTCCTTGTGTTATGGTAATGGATGATTTTGGGCTTATAAATAGCCAAACTGGTTGTTTTATTCATGAAAATTATAATTATATGTCTTATCTTTTCAAAAAGACAATCAATTTCTAAAACTAAGTTCTACAACTCTAGTTGTACCGAACAATGTTCTAGGTTGATTAGACTAAATCAACTAGGATTTACAAATTTCTAATGCTTGCTTGGAAGTGTTATTAATTGAGGATCTTAATAATTGAAACTATTAAAATAAGTATGAACATGAAAAAAAAATGTGTACATGTGTATTGAATTTTAGGAGTATAAGAGGAAAAATAAAAATGTAGTGACATGATTGATGGATTAATTGACATCCATGTGGGATGACCAAATTGTTGGCAACCGTAAGGGTTCGTCGGGTTAATTGGCATCCTTTTGGAGTGGCTGAATTGTTGGCAACTGTAAGGGTTCGCTAGATTAATTGGCATCCATGTGAAATGATTGGATTGTTGGCAACCATAAGGATTAGTTGCTAGAGTTATTGGTAACCGTGAGAGTTAGCCAAGGTAATTGGTTTCTATAATGGATGATTAGGGAAATATTTGACTTTCATGAATGAATGGTTAGGAATACATAGATATTGTTGTTAATATTCATAATTGATTTAGTTATTCAACCTTAAGTGAAAGGTTAAATCTCTTTAGAAATATAATTAAGAAGGATATAAAGCAAGCATTGTTAAGGGCATGAGTTATTTGGAATGCTTGTACATGGACTAATGTTCACTTTATTAAAGTCTATTACAAGTGTGAGGAATGTCATCAAGAAAAGATTGTAATGATAGTTACACGGTTAAGAATTTGATTTGGGGATTATGGTTGTACAAAATGGTATAAGAGTGAGTTAGATCTATAAATTCATAAAGTATAATGCTGGAGTATAAGATGTAGAAAAAATAGTAATATTTGTATATTCCATGCATGATGTGAATGATAACGATTTAGTAGATTAAGAAATGAATGAGTTTGACACATCAATAATATTATGTTTGATAGATGGTTGAAAGAATCAGATTGGAGCATAATAAAGGTTATCCTAAATAGCCTAAAGGTAGTTATTACAACAGTCACATGGAAAAAAAAAAAGATGTTAAAGCATGAAGATAGTGCATGTCCAAACTATTCCAGATAGGGAATGTAGACATAATTGAAGGTTATTAAGATAATTTGAATATAACAAGATAAAGATATATAAAATAACCTAAAAGTGGAAATTAATGGATTGTTAAAATGATCCTAGATGGTGATAAATAAGGGGATAGGATGACAGCCTAATTCAATCAGAAAATAGGATTCAAGATAGAAAAGAAAAAAAAATAATGATTAAAGGTGGAGAAAGAGTGTTTAAGGTATGATTAATTGCATGAATTGTTATTAAAAAAGGAATGACTAATATAATTTTAGTATGGATCAAAATAGCTTAGGAAACAAACCACCTGGTTAATGAGTATGGTCAGATAATTAGAGCATTGGCTAAAGTCGTATGGAAACGAAGAGAATAGGGATTTCTAAAAAAAGGACTTGACTTTATCTCCGTATGTTATGAATAAAGAATAATGATATAGAATAGGACAATACAAGTAAGAAACTTTCTAGTAAGGTTTAAGGGATTACACTTCTATTGTGACTTTTTTATAAGGTATGTTTTGGAGTATGGATGTCCATGAAGGATGGTCTAAAATGAAAATGAATTCAACCTCAAAAATGATGATCTTGTAGATTACTTATTATGTTGAAGTATTTTATGGACTGATTTATAAAAAAAAAGATTAAGAAATTATATTGGTAGTATGTTATATGTCCTTGATGTTGTGTTAATATTTGAAAGCATTGTGATGTTAATTGTTTATCTCAGGTACATCTCAGACATGCCAGAAGCAGTAACTTGTTATTATGACTAGATAGTGATTATGAATACTATGATATCTTAGGTCTTTTAGATTGTAAATAATAGAATTTATATTTTTATGGAATGTAATCTAAATGTTTCTTTTACTACATATGTAAAAGTTAACTTAAGTTTTATTAATTGTTGATGCTTATAATTTTTAAGATGTAGAAGTCATTTTTCTTATTTCATTTGCAAATGTCTTTAGTTCTAAAAGAACATTTATGCTTGAAAGATGATGAAAATTATGGTTAAGATGAAGTTTTGTTGATAAGATATAATTTAGGATAGTTGGATTAAGAATTGATTATTATTGTGTGTATATGATTGTAAATGTCAACATTTGGGAATGTTCTATTTTAAGGGAGACTCTGTTAAAATTTTGATAAATATTTAAATAATCTTAATGGAGTATAAACATATTATTATAGATTATGAAATTTGAATCAAACTAGAAAAAAAAATTACCCTGATTTTTACATGATTATTAGAAATAAGGATAAAGCTTATAAAAATCCGGGTCATTACACTAATAGTTAAGCTTAAGGCTGAGAACCGGAACTAACTGCAAATCTTGAGGGGTGAGATTCCTATAATGATGGAGAGGTTACACTCTTATGCCTCTAAGAAGTGTCAATCATAATGGTCTCATTTAAAGAAAAGGGTATCATGAGATAATGTTGGACTCTAGACCTACATCTCTTCTTATGAGCAGCTAACCTAGCACTATCAAACTCATATATGTCTCCATTTCTTTAAAAGACTCCTCATCTTCCTAAATCTCCTTTTATTCTATCTTCTATTTAGCCTTTTTTTGTGCTAGTGTTTCTCAAATGATGGAGAATTTTTCTTGTTTGTCTTATAGAACCAGGACTACTTGTGATTTGCAAATCATAAAGTATCAAACATAAGTGCAACAATGAAAAGCCAAGATTAAAAAAAAAAGAGTAAAATTACATGCATGCCCTATTTACTATCTTTCAATGAATATCTCTTTATCAGGAGTATAATATTATACTAGTTAGGGCTCCAACATAGCTAATTACATAATAGCCTATTAGCACTAGTAAAGCATGGTACAACGTTGTACTGCTCTTAGGTGACTCTCAAAGATGTAGGACTTCCCCATGCCTCTCGTGGGATGGAAAGGAAAGCCTCTCGTGGGATAGAAAAGGAAAATGGTTCGTGTGTATTTACCAACAACTCATTCTCCCCTTCAATTCTTAATAGAATCTCATTTTCCCTTAAAAACTCTCTTTAAAGGATTGTTAGTAGCTTATAGAAAATATAGATTCATATCATCCCTCGAGATCCCTCAGCACACCTCGTTAACTTATAGAAATTGGCAAATACGTTAAAGGGATGGATCCTCTCTAAAGTGTTTCATAGATTTCTCAAACATGCAACCATTTAGATGTAATTGGCTCAAACATAAGCCATAAGTGAAAATACATCATGATTAAAATCATTAAGGGATATTCCATATCCATGTTTGAATAGACTAAGGGAAATATGTATCTCTAACTCCGCATCAATGGCATCCTAATTTTACGTACTAATCCTCTCAGGAGGGAAAGGAAGTCTTGCCGAGTACCCCGCCAATAACTTACTATTTACATCAACAATATCAAACTTAGTCACAATACTCATGTGCAAGCTGTTTAATTGGTTCAAGGACTGTTGTCTAAAATGACTATTTTCTTCGACGACCCCTTCTCCTAATATGAGAAGCACTAATTCTATCCTATTAGGCATCTCCGACATCATCTGGCCGGAAGCGTTGACCACAAGATGAGGAACCGCTCTTATCAAAAGTTTTTTTAAAACCACCTAGATGTTATAAAATAAAATAGCACAATAATAAGTAAAAGTGGAAGATTTCTAACATAGAAACATCAATATCTTGTAGTAATCCCTCATCGTCCAACCTGTACGAGTCATTTAACCTCCCTCTCCACGCTATTGAAGTATAAGATACCAAGTAATTAAAGATTAGATGATGATGTATAAGAGTGAGGAATGAAGGCAAGGAAGACAGGTTTTTACAGTGGTGAATTGAACTCCTCTGAATGTTCAAGTATCGAGACACTTGTCAAATGCGTGTTGTTGTTGCCATGGAAACTCAACTCTTCCATGCATGCTGCAATGATAACTGAAGTCTTTATATGCACACAACCATAAAAATCCAATCACGAGAACTATTTCACTATAATAATTGTGCAATGGTTCATGATAAAGAAGAAGTTCACCATTACTACCCCTATGAGTAGGTTTGCAACCATACTTTCCACGACAGTATGACGAGTTCAAGATAAAACAACAATGACAAGTATAAATATCAAAGATCAGCAGGTAAGAGTTACAATAGAATCATATGCAAAAAAAAAAAAAAAAAAAACTACATGATTATCCTTTTTCATGCATTCATTCACATACGTCAAGTTATTACCTAGACTTGTTTTACAAAAACAACATACATTACAGCCTAAGCTCAGAAGCACACCAAAACAGCCTGTGAAAAGGGTCCGATTCATTTGAAGTTTTGATCTACGACTGTCAGATAAATTATTACAACAGCCACGATACTTGCCCCACTCTTATTATGGATTTTGTAGTTGTCCCAAATTTTGCCCAACGAACTTGTCTAATTCAATCACCTCTAAGAATGCCGATGCACTTTTTTGAAATCTTTGCCACATGTTTCATCTTCGCCACAGTTGGCATTATTTGAAACTCCATGGTCACTTGCATCCCTGCATTTTTTTTACGACCGTCTATTGAAGAGTTGATGAGCTGGTAGTAGTCCAAACTCTAAACATACTCCCATCTACATGCTTGTTCCTAACTTAGCTTACAAGAATCATGATATCAACGTCAGCCTCCATTGATCAATAGAAATACAAGCCTAGGCTAAATTAAGCTTAAAGTTAGAACAATGATAGAGAACTCAAATTGAAAAGAATGAAGAAGAAAAAAATTAGACATGCAGTAGCAAGGAAAAAAAAAGAGGAAGAATATGACCAAAGAGAAAGGACAAGTACTAAATTTACAAACTTAATAGGGGTAGCCGAAGAACATCCAAGATTTTTTATTTAAGGAGCGAGGAAAGACAAAACTCAAGCCATGGGAGCAAGGGAATGCTCCTACCTAGGAGGAGAGCAAGTTACAAATGCATTATATAAGTTAGGGTACACAATTAAAAATATCCTGTATATTTTAATACCGTACTCCGGTTACACCTCTGATGTTCTTATGTCTTCAATGGAGCTTTCTTCTCTCTGTCAGATATGCGAGCAGGATCTGTTGAATGTGATTTGAACCGACCCCTTCCTCCCTCTTCCTTTTCCTGGATAACAAAATACACAACTTTCAATTCTCTAAACATACAACTTTTGGTCATAAGACAAGAAAAGAGAAAATCCTGATGAAAAAAGCATTAAGCAGATATCTTAAAGTCCTGATAAAAAAAAAAAAAACTATGAATTCAATGTATAAAAATGGAATCGTGCAGCAGGGGCATTAGATTTAAGGTGAATTCTTGGAGTGTGAAAGTTCCTGATCATAAAGGTTATTGACAGAGTAGTATCCGACAGGCATATAGAATCATGCAGTGAACATATTTATGACCAAGATACCAATTCGAGGTTTGCCTCACCTTTCTCTTAACAATCTGGACCATATCCTCGTCATGGAGAGAATGACCAAGGCCACAGTGCTGTGGGTGGTGCCTTGCACTTGTACCCCACACTAGCACGTACTTCACATCCTTGATTAAATTTCTGTGTATGTGATTGCAGAAGTCTTCAACCATGCACCCGCCTCTATCCTGTCATTCACAATGAGAACTAAATTAAGCAACATGAAGTTAGTGACTACAAATATAAAGCATAGATTACACGTGAGATGAATAGAAAAAAAAATGATCAATTTGTCACATACAGTTGAAAGAACTACAGGATCAGTAAAATCAGGTTGCTGGCCTTGTGGTTTTGTGTAGACTCTCACGAGCCCCATTTCTTCCCACATTTTTGCAAGTAGTCTGTCAAAGTTGAGCTGTTCAGGAAACAAGAAATAAAGCATATGATGCTTATCAAGCCACTCACAGATTGGAAACTAGCACATGATATTTTATTCATATCACCTTAGCCTTGGAATTGTTTTTGGATGCACATAGATGCCATGATAATGTGCTTTTGCAAAATGGTTGCAAGAAAAACATGCATCATATGCATGAAGTAAGATGCATTAGACAACAAAACTCATGACATTCAGCATCTTGTAGCAAAAAAGTGGAATTACGATGAGTTGGGTTACTTTCTGCTGTTTGCCACAAGTTGTTTACAAAAAACAAGACCTTTATCCTCCCTCACACCCCCAAAGAAGAGAGAAAGGGAGAACCATATTTCTCTGAAGATCAAAAAATAGAGAACCTGCCTTTAAATTGCAGCTAATGACCACAGAGTTTGGCTGGCGAGCTAACTTGTCCACATCATCAATACCTATAACATCTATCTTGTTATAGACATATATGCACTTCATGTATTTACGATTACCCTCGATCACATCTATAAGATCATCCACTGTTGCATCCTCACGAAATAGGACCTACAAACAAATTCATCAGTAATAAGTGTCCTGGTTTTGGGGGGCTAGTGAAAGATAGAGCAGATATACTGTGATTGCCATATTAAAAAAGAGAGCAGATATACTGTGATTGCCATATTAAAAATTGCACAAGTGCAAACCATGCTGAGAAGGAAAGTATCACAACATGGTTCTTCCCCATAAGTAATCGAATTCCAGCCACCTAATCCCCCCCCAAAAAAAAAAAAAAAAAAAGAAAAAAAAAGGAAAACAAGTGATGACTAAGCATGAGGAAGCAAGTCTATGAGCCTGTTTGGCCTCCGCTGTGTTGTGCTGTAAAATTAAGCACATTAAACTATTTGATAATGAAATGATGGGTTGTGTTGTGCGTAAAATCACTCAACTGTATTGTAATCTGTTATTGTTTTAACTAAAATTACTATTAAGTACATAATTTTAAGTTTTTATCAAAGAAATTAAAATAAATTATTTAAAAACATGAAAATACTTTCTTTGTTAAAATCAAGTCTGAGTAATATGAGTAAAAAAACAAGAAACAAAAGATCGTATAATATTTTTTAAACACTAGTATAAGAATTATATATTAAGGTAAAATATACAACATTGGTATTTTTTATTTTAAAGCTTCTTTAATGTTATTTTTGTCTTTTAAATAAAATAAACAACCTTCTATCTCAAAAAGCATCACTTCACGTATCTTTTGAAGTAAAAACTAACATACTTTTAAACCTGTTTTAATAAAAATCACCTTCCACCCTCAAAAGTTAAACAACAGAATTTTAAAATCCTTACCAAACATTTTGTTTTTTGGTACTTTTAATTGCTTCGTATTAAAATAAAGCAATAAAATCTAGAAAAGTAGAAGGCCAAACAGGCTCTAAAGCATACCACCAGAAAACACCAAAGTCAAAGATTAAACATAAACAGGCAGCAAAGAAAAACATTCAGCTCAAGAGGAAATCATTTTTTAAGTTTTCATTATCATTTATAGCGTTAAAGAAACAATCATTCTGTATTGTAGGCAATTGAAGTCATTAATTCCTTTATTATCAAAAGTGGTTAACACGAGTGTTTGTCACATATAAGGAAAGCACTAATTTGTGGTTAACACACGCAGAAAAAGTAAAGGAATGGCAATTGAGCAAAATAGCAACTCCCAGTCGCCCATTTAAGTCTCTTTACTTCCACTATTCTTATCAGTAAAAGCTGTTCTGTACCAAACAATTGCTTAGTCTAATCAACTATCAAACCAAAAACATGCATCCTATGACTTTGTTAACTGTGGGGCGAGAAAAACTATAAATGTCATATGCAAAATGTAGAAAGTACCTCTGCATTGTGAATTTTGTATTCGTGTAGAATCTGATAACAAAGCTTCTCGTCTACATGTGTTAGAGGCAAAGTGCTGTTGAAAGAGATGCCCCCTGTTTTTTTCTTCTTGAAATAAATCTGGCAGAGAAAAAGAAATGCAAAGCCAAAATTAAACAAATCAAGATCCATAAATCCTAAGAGCTACTGAAAGAAAATAAGCACCTGTTTGACCTCTGCCACACAAAATCATAACTAACTCGAAATATAGTTTGACATAATACAAAGTTTGACCAAGAGGAGGTTTCCTAATTATGCCAAAACATGGACAAGTAAAAAACACTAGTGGAGGCACCAATGCCACTTAAGAGGAAAAGGTGTATACATCATTTTCAATATGACTTTCAAGTTACTTCATAAATTAACAAGCCAAGGTAACCATTTAGGTAGTTGTAGATAATTTAAATTAAAACTAAACATGTAAACTCACTCGAGGTGGTTTCTTGTTTAAGCGCAAACCCACCGATTCTAGTTCCTTTGTTAATATCTGTCGATGACCCTCACTCTGCACCATTTAGCAAACAGATTAAATACTCAAAAAGTGTTTTTCCAGTTAAAAGAAGTGAACAATATATATCCACTCATCAGTGGGATCAGCAGCCAAAACACTGAAAAGGCAGACAATTACTTTTGAGGCATCAAGAACCATCAACACTATGTCTGAAGACTTGGAAACAGCAATAACCTGAGAAGAAAAAAAAAGCAATCTCATCAAAGTTTTCTTATTTCAATGTACCCAAACAAGAAAAGATATAAGAGTTAAATTCAAACAAATGATCACCAAAGCACTCTATGAAGACAATCTATTTATTATTATTATTTTCTTTTTTGAACTTACATGGCATCTCACCCTCATCAACAGTCACATAGACATATGTTCGCAACCTATGAAAGGAGAAAAATAAGCAGGTCCTTCTTTTACCTGTCTCCCACGTCCCTTGCCTTCAGAAGCACCTTCAATAATCCCAGGAAGGTCAAGCAGCTGAATTTTGGTATCATTATAATGTATAATCCCAGGAATACAGGTAAGTGTTGTGAACTCATATGATGCAGCTTCTGAATGTGTGCCTGTCAACATTGTTAAAAGTGTCGACTTCCCCACACTGCAACCACAATAGGACAACTTCACTTTCTGGCATTGTCATATGTAACATGTAAACATGTCTAGGTTATACTTAAGTGCAAATGTGCAAACCTACATACATACATTGCACACATAGCAGCTTTGAGTTTGCTTACAAGCATGCATATGGAAATGAGAGTGGGCAGCAGATTAAAGGACACAACAGAACAGTTTTCTCTTTAATTCTTTCGGCATATGTGCACATGTTTGAAAATAATAAAAAGGCAGCAGACCTTGGAAATCCAATAAGTGCAACACGTCCATGGCCAAATTTTGTAACTTCAAAACCATCTCCAGCTCCACTAGAACCCTGATTCAGAAACCATTAGAACGAAGCCCTGGACAGATGTAAAACAGTGGTCAACAAAGATGAAAAAGGACAGTGAAAATACAAACCAAATATCGATTCAAAGTCTAGTAACAGCAAGAGAACAATAAGTTGAAAACAATTTGCTCACATTTTCACCTTTTTGGCCCAAACAATACCATACAAGTTTCAAGAAAATTCAATCCATCAAAATAGCAAGCAATTCGGTACGAAGACATCCAGGATTTATCAATCCCGATATTAAAAAAAAAGTTGAATTACTTTAGGAGGCTCCAATAATTGTGTCCTTAGCTTTGCTATCTTTGCCTTGAGCTGACCAAGATGATACTCTGTAATATGTATTACTCAAATCAAATACCAATAAGAGCCCCATGAGATTTTTTTAGAATGAAATAAATATAAACAAAACCTGTGGCTTTATTTTTCTGGGTACGAGCCATCTCTGCTTCGATTTCTTTAATCCTCTCTATGATCCCCATTTTTGCTTAGTTGCCACCCACTTTATAGATTGAGAACTACCACAAAAGTTTCAAGCTTTTTTCAGCTTTCACAAACTCCCAGTTAATCAATAATAATAATAATCAATGCAAAAAAAGAAACCAATTAGTACAGAAAGAATAGAATAAAAGGAGAAGATCTTTTATTTGCAAATATAACTGCGTGAGCTACAGAGAGAGTGAGAGGTATGACTCCGTCGATGGGTGACTCACCGGAACAGGGTGGAGGAGAAGATACGAGTGCCTAGATGGAAGTGGTGGAGATATTTGGAGAAAGAAGGTCGCCAAGCGAAGAAGAAAAAACAAATAGGGCTTTATAGGATGACAAAGCGAGAGCTTTCCAGCCCTTGATGGCTGTTTGTGAGCATGCCATTGTTTTTTAAAATAATTTATATTTAAAAAATTTATTAAAATAATATTTTTTTATTTTTTAAAATTTATATTTCATATTATAATATTAAAATAATCTAATAATACATAAAAATAATAATTTAAAACTAAAGAAAAAATAAGAAATTTTAAAAGATCTTAATTCAAAACCCACACAAATTCACCATTCCTTTTTTTTTATTATTGTTTCACTTTTTATAAACCAAAGTTTTTAAACCCGGTCCGATAATCGATCCAGTTCAAGGTTCGGGTTTCGAGTTTTGACCGAATTACTCGGGTTAATTCTAATTTTTTTTAAATCAAAATGACATTGTTTTAATAAAACAAAAAATAAAAATCAACAGGTTATAAGCAAATTTTTAACTAGATTATCAAGTGACTCCAGGTTTTAACTTTTTATATATTTTTTTTAAACTCAAATCAGTCTGCTGGGCTATCAAGCCGGGCTAGATTTCAAAACTATGCTGCAAACAAAAATTTTTTTTTTTTTTTTACCTGCTTTCGCACGTCTAATTGAAATAATACATTCACGTAGATAATTTGTAAAGACTTCTTTAAACTTCCAACCCAACCCCACCTGGATTTTTGGCGCTGTTGTTTTCTACTAGGCGTTTGCAACTAATTTTCTTTCACAAGTGCCATTCAATAATATATGGCTTTGTTTTTAAGAATATTTTTTATTTAAAAACACATTAACATATCAAAACAATTTAAAAATATTAATTTTAAACCAAAAAAAATTAAGATTTTCAGGAAACAGTCTTACATTCCACCCTGAAAACTTCTGAAAACTTCGATATCCGATAAGCGAGTGACCTATATATTTCAAACATGTTAAAATGTGATGAAGCTGCTGGGTTTTACCCATCCCCTTTCCCATTTGCTAACTTACAAACACAAGTAGAAATATTCCAACGCAATGGAGATTAACAGGCAACGACACGACACAAGTCAACGCATCAAAAGCAGCTTTCCATGTACCAACGTATAATAAAGTTTCCGATGAATTTGCGTTCTGCCGATGAGAAGATTCCACGCTTTTGTTGTAAACAGGACGTCCTGAAAAAAACTTCCCAGTGTTTATTTCTGCTCACAAGATAACATTTCTCCCTAGTTACAGAGACCAAAGATGACACGATTAACTATTTTTCTTTTTTTTAACTAATTCACTCTGTTTTTGGGGTCTATAATCGAAGGTATTTCTAAATCCTGACTGTAGTAGTTAGTAGCTACTCAAACCCCACCAATATAAGACACAGTAGAAGAAGTCCAGTGGTGTCCCAACTGGCATGGGTTATCTGAATTTATACAGCTGAAATCTAGCAGATATAGTGCCTACAAGAACCCTGTTTGTTTTTCATGTACAATTTTCCTAGCACTCCCGGCCACCTTGGTCAAGCTAAGATTTGGCGGAACCTGTGCTTGCATCTCTGCGAGCTCTCTCACTTTTAACAAAATTGGTGTGGGAATGGGCATTGCACCGGTATTTTTCCGGGAATTCATCTGTATTGTTAACCACAGAAAACCATAAGGGTTAGAGTCCATAGAAACGCGATCAATAACACCGTCATTCTTTTTCAAAGATGAAGTCAATAATCATGATTCTCAAGAGGATGGGAGGAGCAGATCAACAAGCAACGAGTCCTATAGGTGAAGAGAGAATAAAAAATAAGGGAAATTACTTACCCCAGTATCTGGAGGTGTCTGTGCAAAGCTCGCTTTCAGCAGATTCCTCCACTTGTCCTGAAAATTATATCCTTTCAGTCAAAAACATAGAATGCATCTAAATAAAACACTAGATGCAAGGCAACTAGAACTCTTGGTGGAGATGCAATTGTATGGAAATACAGAAACATGGACCAAATAACTACAGAGATACCTTGAGATCAACAGAGGTGCGGTATGAATAAGATGCAAAGGCGAGTCGTTTGATCTCGGACCACCTTCCAGCTCCATACCTGGAGACCCCCTCAACTAGCTTCATCACCTCAGAGAGAGTCCAAGCTCGATGATGTTTCCTTCTAATTCCACCTTTGGATGTAGGAACAGTAACTACATTGTCATCTGAATCCTCATTTGAATTCATGCATTTCAGATCCGTGTTATTTCCCAAGCCAACCACACTCATCACTGAGAACTGCTTGTCTTTCTCTGGCACTCCTACAAACTGGGTAATAAAACACAGATCAATCAGCAATATAATCTTACAATGGAATGAGTCCACAAACATAAAAATTATTACATAATCTTTCTCTTGCGATGAAGAAAACCAGTATGGATTTCAGCTGTCGTGTATGAAAGAAAATCACTAGAACGACAGCAGATTAAACAACAAACAATCCAGCAGAATATCACTCATTTGACTGACCACATTCGTCCATCTAAAATATTGACATAGCACCAAGAGAACAGCATTCCAAGATTATTATGTTTCATGCTAGTTCCAATTCAGTTAGCAAAACCTGAAATTAATCCCCGAGACAAGATCCACACCTTTTTCATGCCCACTCACCTCTCAAGTCCGGAAGGCAGTAATAGGCATCTCCCCATTGACAAAAGCAACAGGCCTTAAAGAGCATTATAAAACCCCTTCATCCCTTTTATCATTATATATCACCAATGGATACCACTCCTACCTTATGTTACACTTGATTATTAATAAAATTAACAAGACAGAATTTAATTGGTCTTACCTGGTGATGAACATGTTCAGGGGTAGAGCTGGCTTTCAAGACTCTGTTCTCATTCCCATCATCTGGTGGAAAACCATGATCATCAAGGGCTTTCTCTACCAATGCAGCTGCCATGCCCATGCTACTTGGATTGAATTTCTACAGAATGTCATTCATATTAAACCACGGTTGCATTCATGTTATAAAAATAAATAAATAAATAAATAAAACCTACAGACAAATAAAATTAGTGAAAACAGAGGTAACAGCAGATTGACAAGTAACAACAGTATCAACCCAAAAATCATGCACACACTTGTGAGTGTGCACAGAGATTCACATTGACACCATGCTCGACACCGATCCCATAAACTTGCTCCGCTTAGAAGCTGTCACCAACAGTCAAATCAAAACTGCTTTGCTAAGTCAAAAATTGTTTTTGACACCCCAATCCAACAAAAGAAAGGAAAGCAGAGGAAAGAAATTACAACTCCAGCTCCACAGATATAAGCTTTGATTGCAGGCAAACCCACATAATACTTCAAATAAAATGCAGCAAGTGGTTCAAGCAGGAAGCAAAGAAAATCAAGAACAATCATCTATTGGAGACAGTATCCAGAAAACGAAAAACAATTTTTTTAAAAAAATAAGTATATATTCACATGCATGTTGATCAGGAACAATAGGTAATACATACCAGAAGAGCCATGAAATTTTTCCTTGGACGGCTTCTTCGGACCCGAGAAACACATGGAACCTGAATCCCAGATCCTCCAAGGGAATCCAGCCGTGTGATAACAGTTCTTCCTCCTGAAGAAACATGTCTAACAAGCCTAACATGAGATTTTGGGGATATCAGTCCATCATGTCCAGAATTTTTAGCCAAATTCAATAACCTTTCGTTGGACTCTTTGGACTCCACTTCTGAAAGTTCTTCAATATATCGCTTTGTGGGCTTCCGTACTCTTTTAGCAGCTCTCTGTTCTTTTTGATGATCATCACTTCCAGAATTGTCATCTAAGTTGTGATTTTCCAATCTTCTTTCAGGAACAACTTTATGATAATCCAGTTGGCCAACATGGCAAGTTGGTAAGCCTTTCTGGTTGACAATTGGTGGATCCTTAGCAAAGGAACCATAAATACCATTACAGCCTTCTTCATTCCCTTTCTTAACAAATTTATTACCTTTAATTATAAAAGAAGTTGTTGAAACATCACAAGAATTTGTCAACCCCATGGAAATCCTCCTCTTAAGCCATTGCTTATCTTTGACAGTAGTTTCTCGCCCAAATGTTGCTTTAAAAGTTTCATGAAGTTCTTTTATTGACAGATTGTCTAGGCATATTTCCCCCTTCAATCTGGAAAAATCAGGTTTTGTAGTAATAGACGAAGGTGACCCACCAGCTACCAGTTCATCTGGAGGATGAGAGCACTCCCCAACACTCCCAGATTGATTCAAATGGCTTTCACTCAAACTTGGTGCCAGTAAAGGAACAGGTTCCTGCAAGGGAATTTCACATTGGAGTTTCTCATCAATATGGAGCAATTTATCATGCGGATCAGAACACTGGCTGTCTACAATCACATAAGCAGAAGAACAATCAGGAGATCCACATGCTATGTAGAGCCTCTCTTCCTCTTTCACCTTTTGCAACATCTCCTCAATGTACTACAAGAGATTTTGAAGGTCGAGACGGTCCAAGACATCAATGGTCCAAATTAATGTAGCAAAAAATTGTACAAGCAGAAAACAGCCAACAAAGGAAAAAAGAGGACAGGGAAGAAGCACCTGATATACAAGAGTAATAATAAATAAAGAAAAACAAAGAGAAGGATGGAAGCTAACTGCTGAAAGAGTTTATATAAATTGTACACAAATGGACACCTGATTTACAATATCACTATCTTGCCTAAAAGTATGCAGTGCATTCCAAACTCTGTAACCTAATGCAGACTTTCTTATCAAGACTATTTATTAGAGAGTGAATTTTACTATCTAAGTAGATCCTTGTGATTTACATCTTTGGACAAACTCTTATAAATCTAACATAGATACAAGGGTTGTAACATTGTGATTTAGAGTTAACATAGAACCATGTGACAGCAATTGAACAGTAAAGATTGCAATGCAGTCTTGCAACCTGCACTGATAGAATGGTGACCTCAACTTAAAAAACACGTCACAAATGACATGAAAACAAGCGAAAAGATGATAGGGCAAGACACTAGAAAAAGAAAGCCTTAAACTTATGCACAAGTAATCCCCTGACAAGTAAAAGTTTCCTCCTACATTACTAATAATGAACATATCTTTAAGAGCTGAATACAAAAATGATGACTAGACTAATTTCAAAAATTGAGAGTCAACATTACATAATATTACAGCACAGTTCCACCAATTATCAGGTAACTGAGAGAAAAATGGATTCAGTGCCACAAGCAGTAGCATTAGGAGAAGTGGAAGTACTAACAGGTATATGTAAAGGAGGCAGACAATACCTCAAGCCTTCCATTCAATTTATCTGGATCAACTTTTTTGTTCTCGGGTTGTGACCAACCTGGCATATATTGTTCATTCACATATAGGAGGAGAAGAAGAAACATACAAAAACTAAAAATTAAACAGAACAAAAATTAAGGTAAAAAAAATGATTTGATCAGCCAGATGATGACACAGAACAAACTGAAAGGGATACCAGATCTTGATTGAAATGCCATGCAACAATGTACACTATTAGAGAGCAAAATTAAGTTAAAAAATCTGGCAAATGAAGTTCATTCAGATACAAAGAGAAGAATAAGAAACAGACAGAAAGTAAAATTAAACATCACCTAAATTCAAGGAAGAAAAATGATATGATCACCCAAGATGATGACACAGAACAAACTGAAAGGGATAAAACATCTTGAATCTTTTTTTTTTTATCAAAATGTAAGAATATATTAAAGATCAAAAGTAACAAAGCCGGGTGACCAGCATGTCAAGAATACAAACATGTATAACCTAATGGGAACAGACTCTCAAGAAAAACTAAATAAACAAACATATACAGATTATAATCAAATGAGGACATAGGGAACAAGTTCCCTAGACAAGAAAGGAATGTAAAAGAGGCCATGCAACAATGTACTCTATTAGAGAACAAAAATTAAGTTCAAAATCTTTTCCTACAGGTAATAGAAATAATAGTTGATTCTGAAAACTTGATGAGTCTAGAAAGAAGGTTTGTGGTTAAAGAGATTTAAAAGGGTTGGCTCAGGGTATGTGGACAGATAAAGAAGATAACACAACCAAAACGAGAAAACCAAGGAAAAAAGGCTTTTGACAAAAGAAGGGTATGAAAACAGAGACACCCAAAAACATTAGCCCATTTATGACAGAGTATGGCCTCTGGTAAGGCTACATGCAATTTTTTGTTGGACCTTAAGTTTGAAAATGGAAATATAATACAAACTACAAAGTAGCAGTAGTAACAAAAAAAAAACCTTCCAGTCTTTTTAACTGGGCCATCCCAGAGGAAGATCCTTCATTGGAAATGCACCCTACAGTCTGCCCAGGGTCTGCAACAACATGCTTTCCACATCTGTCATCTATAAGCAGACTCTCAACCTCCATTAATTCATCATCTGTTGCAGGCACTAATCTCCCATCTCCTTCCACCTGCAAATTTGATAGACTTATCCATCACAAGGTCAAGATAATGACCCCAATAAAGAAAGCAACTTGAGACATAAATAATTAAAAACAAAGTTTGAGACCAAAACACATATATGATCAGCAATCATCATAGGTTTGACTTCCAGGAATAAAAGTTAATGGATATCACTTCTAGTTAATTTCATTACTGATTACTAAAAGAAGAAATCACAAAATCCTCCTAAATGATATAGCAGGAGAGCTACTGTGACAGAGATCAATCACACAACTTAGTAAGTTCTTTTCATCCACATCAACTAACATGTAATCAAGTCCTTGATACAATAACCACAGTTTCAAAATAACATCAACAGAAATGAAAAAGAAAGGACAAGGTTCACAATAAGCTGTACAGGCAAATTAGGAAACCATCCAGAACACAAAAAAAGTTTAAATCATCAAATTATGAGCAGAAGGATTGACAGTTGAAAATAGAAGGCTAAAAGCACACGATGCTGCTCAACAAACAGTCTGGAAACCTGAGCAATGCTCAATGCCATTCAATTCTACCAATGCAAAGATTAATTCTTGATTGTTCAGGTAAACAAGTGGGAGAGACAGATGGATATGAATCCCCAGAAGTAGCTTAGATATGGTGGCCAGCCATAACTACTAAACTAACCAAAACACCATTTATAGAATTATTAATCATCAAATTGGAGCTTCTACAAGCTTAAGGGCAATGGGATTTACACAAGGCAGCCTGCATAGCCATTGTCTTCAAGCAAATCATCACTATAAAATGTTTAAGAGTTACATCTACTTGCCAATATTGTGTGGTTGAAACTCTTGCAAAGGACATTCAAGAATGCACTGAGTGGTTACAAAATTCAGCTAATTAATGACCAAGCGATCCAAGGAGCACCAGGGTTTCAAAATCATGAGTTTACACAGTGCAGCTTATTTTTCTCATAAAGATTAATAACGCTGAAAAGCTTCTTTCAATTTTTTACTGTTCATTACTAATTTGAATCAGAATTACCATCACAAGCAACCATGATTCCATGTTTATGCCCAAAAATAGTTCAATTGTGCCTGCTTAATTTTACTATAACATTGAAGCCTCATCAATATTCTTCACTTCACATCAACAAAAAAAACCCAATAGTTAAAAACTATAAAACCCATAACTATAAGTCTACAACATAAACTGAAAACAAGAATCCAATATAGAAATTAAAGAAATTACCCGAACAAGCTTGTATACAACTGGGTCGGAAATCTGTTTGGGAGAAGACAAGGAAGAGGAACTTTTCCGAATCCCACACTCCTTATGCTTAGCTTCATCATTCCCCTCAACTCCAACCTCTGTTTCCATGGAAAATCCAGCACATGCAACTCAAATACAATAACTGAAAACCCCAAACAAGAAAACAATAAACAAAAAAGACACAATAGATAGTTAATTATTTTCCTCTCCAAATTTTAAACTTTATCCATCAAAACATAACTGAAACATAAAAACTAAACTAATTAAGCTTCCAAAAAAGATATCATCAAAATTCAATTAGTCCCTAAATTCCACATGTGATCAATCAAAACCAATTTACTTCATGGTTTAGCAACCCTAATCAGAAAAAAAAAAAATGGCCCTCTGCAGCTTAATCGAGTGTAAATAAAGCTAAATTCAGAAAAGAAAAAAATTATGTTTTCTTTAATTATGTGCAAGAAAATGCAACTGCAATGCGAAAATTTTGGATTTCCAAGCTCAATTGGAAATCACTTAAAACCAAGCATAATTTGGGAAACAAATTTGCATCTCCTGAGGCTGGGCCTCAGGAGAAAATATTATATAAAATTAATGAAAAAAAAAAGGGAAATAGCGAGTTGGAAACTCACCATAGGAAGGACAGAGAAGCTAATTTCCGAGTTGACTCAGGCACTGAGTTGTTGGGAAAACGAGTTTTGAGTGGAGATTGAGAGATGGTTTGGGCTCTCGTTTTTGGCTCGCTTTTACAGGACGCTGTGTACTCGGGGATACGCTTCCGGATCCCAAAATCTCTTATCCATTAGAATTTATTCAACACTTGGAGTCCCATAACGTTTTTCCTTTGTTTTCTATTTTTTTAATTTATTTATTTATTCATTTGACGTCACACCCTAACGTGAGTTTTGATGATGTCATTGTTTTATATAGAAATCACATAAATAATAAAGATAAAAATATATTTTTAAAAAAGATAAGAACAAAAAATATAAAAATAAAATTATCTCTAAAATAATTTTGAAATAAATTTTTATATTTTTAAAATAAAATATATATAGAGTTCATGTATTCAGAGACAATATTTTATTATTTTGTATTCATAAAATATTCTTATAAAAAACTCACAATTCCAAAATTATTTATCTGAGACATGTAAAGATAAAATTAATTATTATCATGATTTAAAAACTCAACTCAGAAGTCGATACGAGACAAAGCATAAGTCACTAGTCAGGTTTATCTGAGTCAACATAAAAATAAAAGTGATTATTATCATGATTTTAAATTCGTTTCAAGGGTGACACGAGGCAAAGATCGGGTCACGAGTGGTGTTGATAGTTGATATGAGTCAATGTAAGGACAAAAATAATTATTTTCATAGTTTTAAAGCCCGACTTGGGGGTCAACCCAGAATAAGACCTGGGTCATATGTCAGGAAAATTAATATAAAATAAAAGTTGTTATCATCAAAGTTTTAAAACTTGATTCAGGGATCAACTTGGGGCAAGGCTCGGGTCATGGATTAAGAGTGTCAACCTAGGTTGACTCGGGTCAATGTAAGGATAAAAGTTGTTATTATAATAGGTTTAAAACTCAACTCGAGGGTCGACCAAGGTAAGGCCCAGGTCACGGGTTGAGAATGTCAAAACAGGATGACCCGAGTCAATATATGGATAAAAGTTGTTATTATCATAATTTTAAAACTTGAATCAAGTGTCGATCCAAGGCGAAGTTCAGGTCACTGGTCAGGAGGGTCAACCCAACTGGCCCAAAAAAAATTAAAAATAATCAAAGCAACCTTATTTTCATAAAACAAAAAAAATCATGAAAGTCAACGGGTTTTTAACTCTTGTTTTATCCCAGGTTGACCAAGGTTTTTGACAGAGTCAAGTCGAGTCAATATTTCCTCTATTTTTTCTTAAACTATGACCAGTTCATGCCTCGGGTGAACCAGTCAAGTCAATTCTAATTTTATAATTAGGGTTATTATAATATTATTAATTTTAACACTTAATATAAACTAAAGTAAAAAAAATATCTAATTATTTTTTAAAATATATAAGTTTGACAACAATAAATATTAAGGGTAAAATAAATTTTTTCATATTTTATTATTTTTTATCCACCGTGACCAGATAGGATACAAAGACAATAATTTGTCTTGTACATCACTATCAAACACAATTTTATATATGTCTTCTTTTATATCTTGTCTCCTGTCTCCATTGTCTCTGTCTATTATATCCCAAGACAATAACCAAATACTATCTAAGGGACTATACGATCATTAATTATATTATAAATAGAAAGGTGACTAACGCTATGTCATGGGCTAACCCAATTGTTTTTATATAGTAAAGGAAAGTCAATGCGATGAAAGTGTTCTTAAAGAAGAAGAGAAAATTGATACTCAGGTCATTGACTTAACCCGAGTCAATAAGCCCGTATAATATCGATAATATGAAATGAAAAATGAAAAAATATGCAAAGAAAAAAAGGTTAAAAAAACAACCTGAATCCATCCAGGTTAGCATGCAAAATTTATGACTTGACCGTGACACCGGAGTAACCCTGTCAAAAGAAAATTGAAAACTTAATTATCAAACAATCCAATGTTGGAGGGCAAAACTAAAAATTTTAAAAAAACTATGAAAAAACAAATGATCCTAGTAAAATTAGGCTAGCATGTTAACCTCATGATCATAAGCATAGAATTGAGATAATCCTATAGAAAGGAAAGTGGAAAAAAAAACATGAAGATCAATTGCTAATAAATCAAATATAGAAGGATGAGGCTGGAAAAAAAAGAAGACAAATTCAATAAAAAAAACCTAAAAAAAGATTGAGGTTAATCTGTATTAATATTCAAAACTTGTAATCTTAGTCATGAACTCGGGACTAAACCCATTGAAAGTAAACCCCAAAAAATAATGAAGTAAAATTCTCAATCACAAAACACCAAGGTATGAAATTAGAGAGAAAAAAAGCAGTCAAAAAAGGAACCAAAACAAAGTAAAAGGCAATAAAAAGAAAGCAAATAAAATTTAACACAAAAATAAATCAAATCAAATGTTGAGTATGGATTATAATGATTAATTGTGTGTCAGATTTCTTAATATTTATACTATATTTGCTACCTAACAGATAAGAAATTTATATATTCAAAAACTATCAATCAGATTTTGGGTATTCATATGGGTATTAATCATCTGACTATTATTTATTATCCAATAAAAATTAAAATAATATATATATATATTTGAAGTGTGTGTGCATGTATTAAATTATAATTTTATGTCAATAGATATGTAAATGCATATTGCATTAAAAAATGAAAATATTTAACAAATATATCTATATAATATAAATATACATTTCATGTTAATTTTGTGCAGGTTTCGGGTCAATTATGATAATATATATACCCTATCCATTACCTATTGGGTAAGGTAACCATAACAAAAATATTGACTCGTTCAAGCCTGTATTCATCGAGTTAGATTAAATTATAATATCTAATATTGAGGGACTAAATTATTTATCTACATGGATATTTATTATCTCGTAATTATTTATTATTAAATAAAAAATAAATTAACTAATATATAAATCCAGTGTGTGTGTGTGTGTGTGAAAGTATTAATCTATAAAATAATAAATAGTATGCACATATATGTGTTTTATATCAATATCAATATATGTATTTATCACATTGTATTTAAAAAATCTAAATGTTAAACAAATATATTTGTATAATATAAATATACAATTTGGGTTATGTTCGTGCGGGTTTCGGGTATGTTTAGATAATATTCATACCTTATTCATTACTCATCGAAAAAGGTTTATTCAAAAAACACCAATCCATTCGGAGTGAGACAAATTGGGTCGAGGCAGCAACCATCGAATTTATATTGAATTGCAATCCTTAGTATTGAGAAATGAAATTGAAAATAAAATTGAATTAGGAAAAGAATAATAATAAAATAAACAACAATGAAAAAAATGAGGACCAAATCTGAAATAAAAAAATAAATTAAATCAAATGATAGGAAAGAAATTGAAAAAAAAACTTGCAAGAGAAAAAAAAAACAAAATAGATGGAAATCAAAAGAATTATGATCACATTGTATAAAAAAACAAATGAAAGGAAGCTTATGTACTTTGCCAAAGATAAGAGAGGGAAAATAGGGAGGAGGGCAAAAAAGCCCATTAGAGCCACACCATTCATCCACCACCATGCACGCCATCACTAGAAAGCTCTCAGTTAGGGGTGATCATTTTCGGTTCGGTTTGATTTTTATCAAAAAAAAGTAACACCGAATTTTTTTTTAAAACAAAAAAAACTGAAACCGAACCGAAACCGGTTCAAACCAACCGGTTTCAGTTCGGTTCGGTTTTTTAGGACAAAACAGGTTCAAACCGGTTTGGCTCGGTTTTTTCAGGGTTTTTTTTATTTGGGTTTGGCTCGGTTCTGTTTTTTCGTTTTCAGGTTTATAAAACCAAAACCAAACCGAACCGATCGGTTTTTTTAAAATCTTAATCGGTTTTTTTTCACGGTTCGGTTTTTTCGGTTATTGTTTTTTCGGTTTTCTTGGTTTAATCGGTTTTTCAGTTTTTTTGCTCACCCCTACTCTCAGTGCTTTAACGCCGTCGTGGAAGGTAGTGTTTGACAGTCGGAGGAGCTCATACACGCCTTCTAAAAGGCACGAGCTTCTCCCACTCAACGACGCATGCAACTTTTTCTTTTAAAATATATTTTATATATATTAAAAGACTTAATTGCCCCTAACTCTAATTGACTATTACATAAAAGCCAAGGTGAAATGATAAAAACACCCTCGGACCCCAATTTAAGAAAAACAAAAATGCAAGGGTCGATAAGTAATTACATTATTCAACAAAAATTAAAAATAAAAAATGCCTCTTACCTATAGGTTATAATTTTTGTTTTTAAAGGGTAGATTAGTAATTCCATTGTTAATTAAAAATATGAAGAGACCGATCTATCCGCAGACAAATTGGTAATGCCATTTGAATCTTATAAAAATATCATTTTGCCCTAAAAAACTCAGCCCTTTCCTTGTAATTATGAAGAGAAAAATCATCAATGCACTGTAACAATCCATAATGCACTAAGACTTCCTCCACGTGAAAGGCTAAGCAGACTTAGTTTTTTTTTTAACTACATTACATTAAAAAAATTAAATGATTTTTTTTATTTGAACATGAATTTCTTTCCAAATCATTCTTCAGTGATTTGTATTTTTTTTATTGGAATTTAAATTTTTTAGCCATTTTTTCAATTGAGTCCTTGCAAATTGAGTTCAATAGGATTTCAGGCTTATAACTTATTTTAAATAGCTTTTTATAAAGTTCTTAAGATGTCAAAAAGATATTCTGACATTAAATTAATGTTTGATTTGGCAATGTAGGATTTAGTTTTGTTGGTTAACAAAAACTAAATATTTGGAGATCAAATTTGACAATAAAAGAATATGCATCCTTTTTTTTTGTTATGTTGTCATCGCCTTTTCTCAAAATTTTGTCTTAAGATTTTTTATAATTTTTTTTGGCACCTTTAGTTTTCCCATTATATGTTTTAATTGAAAACTTCATTTTCTTTATATAGTAGTCTTTGAGTTTGAGAAAGAGAAAATGTGATTTGATGTGATGTGATAAATCTTTGCAAATGAATAAAAACACAACATTTAGTAATGTTTTTGTGAAGAAAAAAGTGTCAAGTAGGATTAATCATGTTATTGAGTATTGAGATTTATCACATTAATTACTATTTAAAAATAAAACCAAAACTTTATAGAATTGACCATCTAATTTAAACTAAACTGTTTGACAAAAGTAAATTAAAAAAAAAACAAAGAATAAAACTTAAGGTTGTATAGATAATAAAAATAAATGTAGAGCTTTTGATTTCACCTAGTTAATCTCACATAATTTATTATTCCTTATTAAAAAAATTCCAAATCTTCATGTTGATAGTTAAAATATCTCTTAATTATTCAATGTTTTCTCTCTAAAAACATTAAAAAAATCTCCATCTAATAATTCAAAATATTTCTATGTAAATTAAATTAATTGAAGATTCATTAAGTTTTTTGAATTGTTTTAATCTAAAATCACACTAATCATGATAAAGTATCTGTATCTTTCACTCAACTAATGGTGTTTAATCCTGAAAGCTTCTAATAAAAATTATCTCTCAGTTTCATTATGATTCAATAGATCAAAAATATCCAGCAAGAAATAAGATCAAAGATAAACACTCATCACGAAAAAATTAGAAATAAAATAACTTAAAATTTAAATTGTGTAATAAAAACTAGATTACATCAAAGCCCTATAAAAATAAAATTTAGGTGAATATCATAACTCAATTTCGGGTTCCCTCTAAAATTGTCTTTTCTTTTTTTAAAAAAAAAACTAGCAACTTGGCATGAATAGGTTGAAAAGGGTATCAAATGCTTGGAGGAACCAAGTCTAATAGTACCATATTATACCAAAGATTGAAAAATAATAAAAATTTAAGATTAAATTAAATGATTATCAGATAAATTTGCATAAAAATTAAATTCGAGAACTTAATTAGACTTTTAATAGGCAAATTTGATTTAATCATAGACCTAATTAAAGGTTTAATTAAATTCTAAAATTAATTGGGATCAAATTAAAAGAATTAATCAAGTGCTTCGACTTAATTAGGCTTTTAATGGGTCAAATTAATTTTATTAGGGATGTAATTGGTGAAAAATTAAGTATGGAAGCTTAATTTGACCTTAATTGAGAAGTTTGAAATTTTAGAGAATGTGATTTAATTTTTCCAAACTCAACTGGGTGAAATCAATGACAAAATTATAAGAAAATGAAAGTGTTGAGGTCGATTATGGGCCAAATCAAAGAAATTAAAGACCATGGACCTTTTTGTAAAAGACACGTGAATTCAGGGACCTAATTAAGTGTAATTAGGGATGAAATTGAAGAAATTAGAAGTTTGAAGGTCAATCAGAGACAAAATTGAAAATATTTAAGGCCAAGGACCAAGTTGATAAAAACATTAAACTTAGAGGGTCATTTTAAGAGTTGGTAGGGGTGATATTGAATTGATTATTATAATCAAAATTCAATTATGGACTTAGTTGAATAAATTGAAAGGTTGAGGGCTGAAATGGAAAGAAGTTGATTTTTTGCCTTCATTTATGTGGAAGCTCTTGACATAGTCCCACAAGTAGGATTTACATTTGATATTTTTCTGGTTTTTTTTCTTTTGTTTTTGCATAAAATGCAAGTGGAACTCTTTTCTTTTTTAATCTTCAATTAAGTTAAAAGAGTTGGGCCGGTTGATTTTGGGTGATAGCAGTTCCTTTGTTATCTCATGTGCAGTACTCCTCTATAATAGTGCAACATGCTTCTTTACAACTTTTCTATTCTATGTCAAATGAAATTAAATTCGGGTCATTGCATTTTGATTCCTGTGCATGTTCTTGATCATATGATGATTTTGTCCTTTGTCAGTCATTGCAGCCATTCTTGTTTGTTTCCTATCATATTAGGTGGTAAAAGTATGTAAAACCCAATAATTCAAGTTATTCAACTGAAATATTATTCCATATTAATTGGGGTGGCTACATGGATTTGTCTCCTCCATTCTATTTTATTAGGATATTGATTTTTGTGTAGTTGCTGTAATATCGTATCTAACTAAAATATATTTTTTGCTTGAAAATAAATCAAAATTATGAACAAGAGTTATGGTTGATAAGGTCCTAAAATATTCAAATAGCTTAGGATAAGCCGATAAGGTTTATATATTAGATAATTGATTTATCCCTTAGTTTAAGAAATTTGATCCGTTTTTCCTAGCCAAAATGTCTGCTGGCTTGATATGAATAGCTTAATTGGCCAGTAGTTAGCAGCTGGTTATGTCTTATAAGCCAAGGTGACTGGTATTTGGTCATAGCTGATGAGGTTCTAAAATATTCAAATAGTTTAGGGTAAGCCAATAAAGTTTATATGTTGAATAACTGATTTATCCTCTAGTTTAAGAAATTTGATTCATTTTTCCTAGCCAAGATGTCTTCTGGCTTGATATGAAAAGCTTAATTGACTAGTAGCTAGCAGCTGGTTATGTCTTATAAGTCAATGTGTCTGGTAGTCGGTACCTGGTACCTCCAAAAGATCTTTTTTAATGGATGTGAGGACTCTCTGATGTTTAAATCAGTAACTTTATAGATAGAGAAAATACAATGATATTTTAGAGAGATAGACTCTGAAAATATATATGCTGAAAATGTTAAGAATAAAGAGATTGTAAACCTTGAGTTTGAAGGAGTCATAGTGTATTTATAGCTCATTAGTCTCTTTTTTTTTTTTTGTGGAGATGAGAGGTTAAAGTGTAATTTTACCCTTTTAATATTTTAAGTTGTATTCTACTTAAAATAATACGTATTGGATCAATATAAAATATCGAGACACCCGCGTAGGATCCTGAATTTTTTTTTCAAGGAAGTGTTGGGCTTGAGCAAGTTATTTGAGCCTATTAGAGATGAAAAATAGACCTAGACACACTGTCTAGACTCAAACATGTTGGGCTCGGGCTGCCGCGCCCAAACCCGTGGGGGTTCCAGGATGCATGCCCAGCAGCAGCTGAGCATGATAGCATGTTGGGCTCGGGCATGACAGCCCAAGCCTGTAAAGTTGCTAGGGTGCATGCCTAGCACCAATAGTGGTGGGCAACACACTTAGCACCAGCTAGGCATGTGCCTAACATGGTCTTGGGCTCCTATGCCTGAGCCCATGCACCTTGGTAGTAGTTGGGCTCGAGCGTGGTAGCTTGAGCCTATAAGGATGTTTTTAGGGGTTTTTTCCTCACATTAATTTTAGATTTATCAATGACATATCTGTTTTTTTCCTTTTATACAGTCTTCTAAACAAGCCATGAACATTATTAATTATTATTAATATATGCTAAAAGACATTGTCATTTCAATATAGCAATGAACAATGAAATGTTTTGGACTTTTTCAATTTGGTCTTCAAGTATTTTTTTCAATTTTATTTTCCAACATTGGATTTGATAGGTATTGAACTTCATAATTTTTTTGTTATACTTTCTATAGATTTATCCTAGTCTCATGATCCAGGTTTGGTAGATTAACTTGAGTTTGCTCAAATTATTTTTTAGGGCTTTTTTTAATTGATTTTTTTTCTCAAATTCATCCTTCAATGTTAGTTTGATTGAGAAATGAGCTTCATATTTTTTTTTATTTTCTTTTCGTGATTTATTTATGATCTGATGACCCGAGACGCGAGTTTTATAGACTAGCCAGGCCAACTTGAGTTTTTTTTGTCCTTTTTTTAATTGAATTTTTTTTCAATTTTATCCTTGAATATTGGGTTGATTGAGAATTTAACTTCATAATTTCTTTTAATTTTCTTTCTATAGAGTTATTCCGATCTCATGACCCGAGTTTGACAGGTTCAACAAGGTTAACTTGAGATATTTTTTATTAATTGATTTTTTCTCAATTTAATCATTCAATATTAGGTTGAGTGAGAATTGAGTTTCACAATTTTTTTTATTTGCTTTCTACAAGTTTATCACGGTTTCATGACTCGAGTCATGAGTTAGCCTAGTTACCTAAGTTTTTTTTTAATTTCATCATTCAATATTGGGTTGATTGGGAATTAAGCTTCACAATTTGTTTCGGTTTCTTTTCTATAAGGTTATCTTGGTCTTAAAACTCAGGTCAAGGGTTTAATCGATTAACTTGGGTGATTTATTTACTATTACCAAATATACTATAAGAACTAGAACAAGAAACAATGCCCTGAACATTGTTTCTAATGACTTAATGCCACTATTCATTGCAGGGTTTGTATGAATACTTTTATGATTTTTTCATTTAAATCATCAATTTTTTTTTATTTGCAATTTCATCATACCAAGTTACATTAGCATGATTTTACATATTGCTTTCTTTCAATTTACATTCTCTCACATATACAAAATGTTGAAGAATATTAATGTCAATTTTGTAAAATAAAACTTTTTTGGTATTTAAAAAATGAATTAAAATAAGAAAGGATAAAATTTAACAAAAACAAATAAAAAAGACCCAATTTGCATATTGTCACATAAAAATCTAATTTGCTCCCTAAAGTTTTAGCTTATCTATTTTTTGGTCTTTGTTGTTTTGGAATTTCACTTTCATACCTAAACTTCATATTTTTACATATCAGTTCCTAAATATTAAGAGAGGAAAGAAAGTCATCAAAAAATATCGAGGAGAGATAAAGTGAATGGATGGCGACGTTTCAGCCACTAAAAAAAAGTTGATTTGGTGTCTATGTTTGTCTTTTCCAAAGAGTTCAATAGAGATAATGTTTTCCTTTAAACATGCTGGAAAAATAGATAAGAGTCTTAAAACTTTTTTTTTATTCATTTAACTTTTTTTTTAGAGAGTTTAAACGTTGTTTTTAGAATTGAAAATGGATTTTAAAAGGTTTCCATTGTGTTTTTCTGGTGTGTCTAGGTGAAAACAAGTTGAAAATAGAGTTTAAAGTTCTTAAAACTCCAACCCAAATTTTTTGGTCGTCAAAGATGATCAGAAACTGGAGCGAAGACATGTCTTCCATTTGAAAAACAAATGATTTGGAAGACATGTCTAAAATTTTTTCAGTGCTCGAGAAGCATACCAAGTCATTTTCTAATCAACTTTTTTGGTATGCTTCTCGAGCACTGATTTGGAACTAGAAAATAAAACCCAATAATTTTAAATTATCAAATTAATCATAGTTAAATAGGTCTTTTTACCGTTTTAGCTTAGTGAAAAACCTTAATTACTCTAAAAAAAAAAACCTAAGAGGCATTATTGTTATACCGTGTATGAAGATTTATTGCACTGTAAATTATTATAATATAATAATTTTTTTGCCCTCTATAATACAAGTCAAGGAAAAGCAAATTAGGGATTAGCCTAGCATAGTTAAATAGGTTTATTTGAAATTATTAAATTAACCATAGTTAAATAGGTTTTTTTACCGTTTTAACTCAGTAAAAAACCTTAATTACTCTAAAAAAACAAAAAAAGAATTAGCCTAGCATCCATGAGCTTCTTGATCCTTTTGTATTTTGTCTTCAAAAAAATCAAATAACTAAATTATTCTTAAAAACAAGAAAAATATATATTAAACATATTGTTAGGGACTCTTTTATCTTTTTATTATTTTCATTTTCATTATTATCCATTACCGCCTATTCAGTATACACAAGAAGCTCCTGAGATATGTAGTAAAGAAATGTGAAATAAAATGGAATAATTTATTGCCCAGGAAACATCCAATTTTTTTTAAAAAAATTCCGAGCATGCCATCATCTTCGATCTTGTTTTATTTTACATTAGCAACTACATTATAAACAATTGTCTGCTTTATTTTATAACTGAGAAGAGAAGGTTTCTTCAGATTGGAAAGAGTGTTTAAGCAGATTGATGGAGAAAGCAGAGCAGTAGCATGGGTGACCTCTGTTGCCATGAACAACTATTTATGATGGCTACTGTGATCTAGTCACTATGTGATTCAATAATAAAAATTTAAAATTAAAAGATTTGCTTTTCCTGTGATCTCAGATTCGAGTCATATAATTGCTAATATGACGACTATTGAAAACTTACATGATTGTTAACTTCAGAACCTGTAAGATTAGTCGATATATGTGTAAATTAGCCCGAACACCCACGTTAATCTAAAAAAAAACTATTTATCACTCGTCACTGTTTTTATGTCATCTCGTTCATATAATCTACTCTTAAATATGATTATTTTTCTTGAAGTAACTAGTGTTGTTTTTAGTAATATAAAATTATTTTTCTTATTTTTCCTTTTTTTTCAATAAAAAAATTAAAAATGCGTTCATTTTTTTTTAAAAAAACCAAGATTTCAATTGTATTATTTTTTTTTTATAAAAAATCAAAACCATAATTTAAAATAATCATCTTAATATTTTTTATCTGTGACAATCTAATTAGAAAATATTATTTTTTTAATTTAAAAATTAACATGAAGAAGTTATATTATTAACTAATTTTTTTTTATATTTATAATAAAAATTAAATTTGCAACACCAACTAAAAATGAAAATATAAAAAAACTGTATTGTTTATATTTTTTTTATTGAAAAACCGTGCAAAACTTGTATTGGAAATCTATAAAAAAAAATCCCTAAAAAGTATCTTGACTTTCCTAGTCAAATAGGCTATTACCAGAATTTTCTGCTGAACGAAAATAAAAAACAATTATTTGTACTAGTAATTGTTAATTTTGTTAAAATGGCTAAGCTAATAAATAACTCCTTAAAAAACAGTTTTGCTAGCAAAATCAAAGCTACCATACGCATAAAAAAACAGTTTTGCTAAAATACGCCAAGAGAAAACCTGATGTGCATGCGTGAGAAGCTCATTAGCTTAGGTAGGGTGAGGCATATTTAGCAACGCGGTTAAAGCTGTATTTATTAAAAATTTAATTTTTTATATTTTTATATGATAATATTAAAAATATTTTTTTAAAATAAAAAATATTATTTTAATATATTTTTATGTTTATCCTCTTAAAACAATAGATAAGGATAGAGGCGGCAGCCATTGCGGCGGCCAGCCAGCCTAATCAAGAAAACAACAAAAATCGTTACAAGCATGATATTAAGTTATTAGTGGTGTCAATTATTTAATTTGTGTTTTGTTAACGTATTATGGTCTCATTGGGTATCAATTTCAGTGAAAGCAAGATATAATCTTCTTGAAAAGGACAAAGTGAAAAAGGCGACCGAAATGAATATGAGAAATTAATAAAAAGAAAAAAAAGAAATTGTTTCCCAGAAATAAGTGTTCATTATGCTATTGAAATTGTTTCCTAGAAATTGTGCACTTTTTTTTTTTATAATTTGGGGTGTTCGGGCCAGCATATACGCACCATGACTAATCCCTGAACCCACTGAACACCTTGCAAGCCCAGTAGGCAAGTAAAACACTGCAAGAGTGACAGACATGCAGATTAAGGCTTGAACCTAAAATGCAGAAACAGGAAAACCCTATCAAAACCGTTGGGTCAGAAGCCTCAGTACACGATGCACTTTTTATGTGCGCAGGATTTAGCCATATTTAATTGTTCAAGAAAAGAAAAAAAAGGGTAAACTTGTAGGTAGATCTTCAATGACAAATAATTATCGTTTTGTTTGTTTATATCAAAAATAAAAAAAAAATTAAAAAATAATTAAATCACTATATACTTTATTCAGTGGCCTGACGTGGATCAGAATTCAGATGTTGTCACTTAGAATTTGCAGTGTGTTCGAGCCTAGGAGATAAGAGGGTACATGCACCAGCGGTCAGCATCTCATTCTCATCCTCTTCTTTTTCAGCAAGGATCCAGCATAGGACATTTATCATATCAACATGCAGCAGCCTACACAAACAAAGAAACGAAGGAAACATTTGAGTGCAGACAAAAAAATCTCTCTTTATTGTCTGATTCCCTTCATCCTTCAACCCCACTTCCCATGGAGGGCATGTCAAAGTTGTTGTTCGTTTTTTTTTTTCTTTTCATAATTTTTAAAACCAAAATCTTCTCCTCCGTCCTTTTCCACAACACCTTGGAGATTCTCCATGTCTTTGCACTCACTACTTCGAATATACGAGGACCAAACCCCCCAAAACTCTTTCATTTCCATCACAAAAATGCACCTCTGCCACTCTGAAGCCCTCTTGTATATACAGTTTGATTAGAACAACCGTAATAGATCCATCCCATATGCGAGCATCCTTCGTTCATGGATTTAAACTCTGTACACTTTCATTTTTTGCTCGAGAAGCAGCCAGGGACGATACAACAACTCAAAAGATGCTCAGAGGAGCACTTAAACCATGGTATAAAAGCAGTGGTTAGCTAATTCATTATGTATAATTGGTTTTACCCGAGCTGCATCAATAATTGGGGAAATGACTGTACCAAAAGCGACAAAATCAAACCCAAAAAACCAGCCATTTGCAGCAATCATCCTCATGTCCATTCCAATCAAGAAAACTAATGAATGATTCCACGAATAACATACAGAAATGCAATGGTTAATGGGTCCACAAGATAAGCACTTCTTCAATCAAATTGTCTGTTTCAGTCATTGTTTGTGGAAGAGTCATCAAGGTAAAAGGGACTGTAATGTAATGCAATGACATCATTAGTATGCAATGCGAAACTCTATTTACAAAATCAGAACTTTGAAAGAGATGGGAAGAGAATATCTGTAAGAAAGAAGCAAAGAACCTATGTAAAAGATAAGCAAAGTTTCAACTGGTTCCACTGCTGTGGGATTCACTGGGCCCTTCAACTCTTGTTTATCTTTCTTTCTCTTAAAGTACTCGTGTCTTCTTTTAAGCAACCTAAGGTAGCAACTTCCATTATCTTAATTAATCTTTACGAAAACTGAAACAATCAAGAGATTACTGTTAACGGGGACAAATTAGTGGTCAAAAGGATGTTCACCCAGAACATCAGATTCTAAACTTGAGGTGCTTGATGCAAAACCAGATAGCTATTAAAAAAAGTTGCTTTCTCCAATTGTCTCAAAGAAACTACAAACCAAAAGGCCAATAATGCTCAAGGTCACAACAGAAGTTCCTGTTCCCACTCCCCCCCCCACAAAGTCAAAAAGGCTGGAAATAATTTTCAGGACAAGAGCTTCAAAAAAATTGAAGACTTACTACCTTGGGGGTTTTTAAAAGTTCTAAGCAGTATACAACACATCAAACCTTCACTGCAATGCCCCCCGGACATCATGAGGAATCTTTTGACAAACACCGGAAAGAATAAAGCGGGTAGGTGAAAGTTCCCATCAAAAGCAGATCGGTAGATATGATCAGAAAATGGTGATTATCATCATCAATATTAACAGACAAATCAGATTTAGGCAGCTCTAGAGAGCTGAGTGACCTTTGAATGTCACACATTATCTCTTAAATTACAGAGAGTGATAAGGGTATGGTCAACTAAGCAATTTATTAAAATCGGAAAAAAGTACAGATGAGGAATCCTATATACAGCACATCAACAAAGAAAGAACAAAGTAATAAATTTATTAGAGAATAAATATAACAAATCAAGATCAAGCATTGTCAAATTAAAATTTCTATCCAGATTTTTTTTTTCTTAAGAACAAAACGAGACAAAATTAGAAAGACCTGGAAAATACAATATGCAATAAAGATGCATAATTGAGATTGATCAACAAGATGATACAATTACACATAACTTTATGTAAATTTGTTAAATTGTTATTACAATGGATTTGCTTAAAATTAAACTGAAGCTAAAAGCCTCAAGATCACATATCACTAACAAGGAAGAGACACATAACCTCATCAAGTTCTTTTTCCTCCAATATCAAAATGCTCTTCTTATTTTTTACCATGAAATAAAGTGGAGAATCTCTATGAAAGCTCAGTTGAATTGATTACCCGGATCTAATTCTCTTCGAATTGGCCTTTCCATTAGACTTCAATATCCCACTTGATTCACCTTCTGATGAAGGTTCCATTGACCTGGTGAAATTGTTCGAAAGATCAGCATAAAGGTCAACCACCCTTCTAATGTTGTTGTTTAGCTCCTTAATCAAACCAACATTTCGAGTCAAGTTGTCAGGGATCTTCGATTCATGGTTTTGGTTTATCTCATTAATTAGCAACCTGTTTTGATCTAGAATATCCTGAACTTGCACAAAACTCTTCTGGAATGTTTGCAAGACCTTGCCATCTACTTGGTTTCCATTGCTTAAGCCTGAAAATAAATCACCTTCCATTTCAATCTCCCTTCAATTGATCAAAACCAGTCCTTTTTCCTGCATAAAAAATAACTGAATCAAAAACCAACAGAGGGAAAAAAAAAATAGAAGACAGAACCGAAAGGTTAGTTTTACTAAATGGAAAGCTCTCTAAATTGAATTATTTTATCTGATCCCTCTGTACTTTTACAATAAAAATCACAGGGAATAAGAAAAAAGCCATGGAATGATATTTAGCCTATGTTCGGTTAATGAGGAAATACAGTAAAAGAAAATAAACAAAGCCAGATGCAATAATTGGGCTTGGTTTGAAGTGACTATACACAATTCTTCGCTTTTTCTGCATTTTCTCAAAAACCAAACAGATCACCAAGACAATGTAAAGAGCAGAGATAAAAAAACAAAAATGAAACAGGCATATATGTGTAAGTATTGATCACTTCATTACATTAAAAAGAAAAGCAGACTGCTTTTTTTCCACAAAAGGAACCTTTCTCTAAAAACCCAATCCCAAGTTAAAAGACCATGAGTGGAGGATAACTCTAAACTATGAAAGACCCCAACAAACCAGTCAATGCCAGATTAATACCCATAAAGAAAAAAAAGTACTCTCACAAGAAAACAAGAAAGACATCAAAATGAGTTCACATAATCTTTGAGAGAAACAATAATACAAGACCAGATTAGCTGGGAGAGAAAGAAAGAGAGATCTATATTTCTTGAAGTGGAAAAACAAAAAGCAAAAGCTTTTGACTAGCACGTGAATTCTAGGAAACAACCAAGCAAAATTGTATTTACAAAACAAGTGAGAACACTTGTTTTAAGAGAAAAAAATCCCAATAACTAATTTCAAAAGGAAGAAACTTTCACGTTTTACACTTTAGTCCATAGCTTATATTTTACAAGATAGACTCACATAAAGAAACCGTGAAGGCGTAAATTATCTTTCAAAAAACTTCCTAATCTTGACACAGAAACACTATGAAAGCAGAAAAAGAAAGGAGAGAGAAAAAATCGAATCCTGACAGTCGTTGTCGTCGACTCAACTTACCTTGAACAGAAGCAGAAACATTTTAGTGGGATTGAGGTAACGAAAGGAAAAGTCAATTTTCTCAAGAAAACACTGGATTTTCTCGAGAAAGATTGTATGAAGACGAATGGAACTTTTGTGGGATTTCAAAGAAAGGCCCAGAAATCATGAAAAACCAAAACAAACAGAAACAAAAGAAAGGAAGGGAGACAAGGATAGAGAGAGAGAGGAGTATAGAAGAAAGATTTGATTGACAGAGAAATAAGAAAGAATTATTTAGAGAGAGAGAGAGAGAGAGAGAGAGAGAGAGAGAAACACAGATACAAAGAAATAACGTTTTGTTTTGTCTGATAGATTCTTTCTTTCTCTCTACCGCTTACCTCGTTAGCTTCACCAGCAGTACTCTCGTTTTTTTTTTTATTATTATTTTTGTTCATGACTGAAGCTTTTATACCCTGCAACGCTACCCAGCTTTTTTTTACAACGTTTTGAATCCTAGCCGTCCATTTAAGCCTTAACTGCAACGGCGTCGAATAGAGTCCCCAACTTAAACATCCTAAGAACGACGCCGCATCGAGTCTCCAACTATATACGCGTGCGCTCTCTTTTTCGCGCCCGCCAGTGCTCATTTTCCGAGAAAAACCACAGAAAAATCCTCAAAATTTTCACAAACCAAACACAGGTCCTACTCAATCATCACATGCCTCCATGGGCACTCTCATCTCTTCAGCGCTCGAAGAAATTTGTTACCATGGTCCCGCTGGAGTGTCTCTCTCCTCTCTGTTCGACACTAGCTCTAACTCCTCCTTCAATCAAAGCCTCTCTATGGACAAACCTGCTATCAATATCTTCTCTTCAATTCACTGTTCCTGGGAACGACATGCCGTTTAGCCCCGATGATGACAAAATCAAGCGTTTTGAAGACGCCGAGAAGCTCTACTTGAAAATTGTAGCCAAAGAGCACCTTAGGGATTCCTTTGTCGGTCTTTACGACACTACGTCTACTGGAATCTCTTCCAATCAACGCAGTGCTCTTAAACGACTTGCCGTTGCTAGCTTTTTTCTTCTCCCTTCCAAATTTACAAAAAATAAAAATTCCTGCTAATAATTGAGTTGAGAATTGCATAAAATTTGGTCGATTAAGGGTGTTTGATTGTGAGACAACCTGCGGTTGTGAAGATGAAAGATGTGAGTATCACGACCAATTTGTTGTATTTATACGGTCACGCAAAGCATTTGGGCATTGAACCATAGTTATTAAACCCGGTCCGGGGTTGACCTGACAAGGGGTCGGGTCCCGGGTTTCATGAGTCAACTCGGGTCAACCCGGATGAACCTGGAAAAATTAAAAAAAATTAAAATTTTAATATTTCATATGAAAAAATCTATGTAAATATAGATTATACATATTATGAAGTTTAAAATAATATTTAAAAAAAACATTTATCCCACATTAAAAATAAAGTATGTTAAGCTTTTAAATTAAAGTATTTAAACTAAAAAAGTTTTTTATCCCATATTGAAAAAACATAACTTTTTCTTTAGAAACATAGAGTATATATACTAATGGATTTCAAATCCCACATTGAAAAAACATAATTTTTTTCATTGGAACATAGAATATATATATGAAAGGGTTTCAAATCTCACATTGAAAAGATAATATGTTATCCTTTTAAGTTGAAGTATTTAAACCAAAAAGTTTTTTATCCCACATTAAAAAAACATGATTTTTTTCTTGGGAATATAGAGTATATATATTAATGGGTTTCAAATTCCATATTGAAAAAACATAACTTTTTTCATGGGAACATAGATTATATATATGAAAGGGCTTCAAATCCCACATTGAAAAGATACTATGTTATCCTTTTAAGTTGAAGTATTTAAACCAAAAGGCTTTTTATCCCACATTGAAAAAACATGGTTTTTTTCATGGGAACATAGAGTATATATATGAAAGGGCTTCAAATCCCATATTGAAAATATACTATGTTATCTTTTTAAGTTGAAGTATTTAAACCAAAAGGTTTTTTATTCCACATTGAAAAAACATGACTTTTTTCTTGGAAACATAGAGTATATATATTAATGGGTTTCTAATCCCACATTTGAAAAAAAAAAAAAAAACCGGGTCTCGTCCGGATTTGCCTGGGTCGCCCGGGTTTGGCCGGGCTGTTGCCATAGCCGGTCTTTTATTAAACCCGGACCGGTCCAGCCACCAGGTCCCGGGTCGACCCACCAGGCCGGGCCGGGTTTAATAACAGTGCATTGAACAGAGGTTTGAGGAAAGTGTGGAAGAAAGTGGTGTCTATAGGTATGGTTTTGATGGGGATTCCTCTTGCAAAGACAATGTGGTCGTGAGGGATTATCATCCAGCTATGAAACCCAATAGCCATATAACCGTATTTTGTTTCGAGTTATAAATTTTTTTAAAATAAAATATATTTATTAATAATAACTAAAAAATTTAAAAAAATTAAGAGAAGATTCTAATTAAGATCATCAATTATATAAAATAAGATATTTATTTAATTATATTTACTGAACTTATTTATTTAAATCAATAAAAAATAAATTAAACTCATGACTTAAAAAGTAAATATAAATAAAACTGATTGAATAAACTCACATCATAAAAAATGTTACATAAGGTCAAACACATCGACAATATTATTTAAAAATAAATATTTTTATTTTTAAAAATAAATTTTATTTGTATAAAAACAATTATAAATGAATTATAATAATATCTTAAAAAATCAAACAAAAATAGAACAACTAACAAAAACTTATATTAAAAAAGGCATGCAAAACTCGTGACTTAAGTCACGAGACCGTGATAAACCCATAGAAAAAACTTGAAGATAATCACAAAACCAATATTAAAAAAAAATAATGCAGAACGATAAAATCATACAAAGCCGAATCCCAACAAATTAAATATCGAAAGATGAAACCATAAAAAAATCAATCACACAAAATATCTAAAAAAAATAAGGGTGAAAAAAAAACATTAATTAGAGGGGTATAAATTTTCAATTGGAAGGTTAAATTGAATTGAAAAATAGCTTTAATAAAATAAAACAAATCAAAAGAATGAGAGTCAAATTGAAAAAAATAAATCAACAAAAAAATTGATTAAAGGATAAAATTGAAAGCCAAAACAAATTCAACAAAAGTGGCAAGGAAATTTTTTTTTAAAAAAATGAGGACCGAAATGAAAAACAAAACATATGAGAAATTATAATTGAAGGACAAAATTGAAAAAAAAACACTTTTATAAAAGGAATAAGAACAAAATAAGAAATTAAAAGAATGAGGACTGAAATTAAAAAATATATATATGAGAAATTGTAATTGAAGGACTAAATTGAAAAGAGAAAAACTTCTATTAATGGAAAAAATGAAATAAGAAATTAAAAGAATGAGGATTGAAATTGAAAAGTAAGAAACAAAAAGGACAATGTTACATATTACTTGTTGTGAGAGAGAAAAGAAGGGCGAAAAAAATCAAACGATTATCGGTGACAATCCAACTACCGTAAACTACCACGTGCCATTTTACAGTTTACATAGAAGAGGACATAAACTACCACGTGCCATTTTACAGTTTACATAGAAGAGGACACAGTGGTACATCTAAGTAGATGGTGAAAAGCCAATTTTGGCCACTGAGCGGTGTCATACATGCCACCTGAATGGCGCGGACGTCACCCACTCACTAGCGCATGTTAAAAAATACCCCAAAATACAAAGCTTATTTCAAAACAATGTGAAAATACCAAAATATCCCCCACGACCCTAGCAATTATACAAAATACCTGGTGAAAGTACAAAAATACCTCCAAATACAAAGCTTATTTCTTATTCTTTTTAAGGTTAAAACGGTATTTTCACTATACATGGATAATTGAAAACCTCAAAAACCCTTTACCCAGCAGCCCAACAATTTTTTGACATTGGAGGCAAATAAGTATTTTTACTATTAAGAAACTTATGAAAAGTCAAGAAAGTTCTTGGTTAACATTTCTAGATTTTGTTGACTTTTTGGGTAAAAAAGTTATTTTACTGTACTAAGAAATTTAAAAAGACATAAACACCCTCGCATAATGACCAATGGGCTAGTGAAAAGGATTAAAACACCTTTACCCTCAAGGTTTCATCTTTTTCCACTTAAGGTCAACATGATAATTTCACTGTAGCAATTCATAATAGTTTATTTCTTGAGCTACAGTGAAACTCCCATAGGTTTTAGAGTTAAATTCCTCTCATGATCCTGGTAATTACACAAAATACCGGTGTGAAAGTGCAAAAATACCCCTAAATACAAAGCTTTTTTTTTTGTATTTTTCAAAGTTAAAAAGATGTACTTTCATTGTACATGGATATTTGAAAACCCAAAAAAACCCTTATCCAGCAGCCTAACAATTTATTTTACCCCGGAGGTAAATAAATATTTTTATTGTTAAGAAACTTGTGAAAAGTTAAGAAAACTCTTGATCAACAATTCTAAATTTTGTTGACTTTGGGGGTAAAAGATTATTTTTACTGTGTTGAAAAATTTAAAAAGACATAAACACCCCCGTATAATCTTTTAATGACCAATGTGTTAGTGAAAAAGTCCAAAACACCCCTACCCTTAAGGCTTCATCCTTTTCCACTCAAGGGCAACATGATAATTTTATTGTAGCAATCCACAGTAATCTATAGAGCCCATTTGGTATTGTGGTAGCGGTTACTTTTCAAAGTACTTTCACTTTGAAATAATTTTTTTATTTTTTAAATTTTATTTTTGACATTAGCACATCAAAACGATCTAAAAACACAAAAATTTAAACAAAGAAAAAAAACATTTTTTTTTCAAAAGTACTTTTGAAATATGAAAACAAACAAGCTCAATTTCTTAAGCTACATTGAAATTTCCACGGGTTTTAGAGTTTTGTTAATTTGTGACAAACTTAAAAAAGCCAATGACAGGGTAAATGCTTTATGTCTCTTATATGTTTTGTTCTTTTAAGTGTTTCCGATTTTGCCAGTTACGATACTGAATTATGCTAATTTTTCTGTTATTAAAGGTCCTTGTCATTTCAGATATCAAACGAGGTCTTGGTTACAGTGGAACTAAAGGACACAAAGCTTGGAGAAATGTAAGGTTTACAAGTTATTCATCTATACTACACACTTGAACTTGGTTATATTTCTTGGTTATTTCTTATTGTTTTTATTGTAATATTCACTTTTCCATGTACTTTTAGATATTGTGTAGGTTGAAAGATGCTTGTGTGGTTGAGGAGTTTGAAGCTAAAGAGAGTTTGTTTAAAAAACCTCTCTTCGAGGAATGTTCTATCTAGTTAAGCACAAAAGTTTTTGAGTTTAGATCATCACTTCTCTAGCTTCTGTTTTAAGCAGTTGAGTGTTGCCTAAGTTTGTTACACAAGTTTTCCACAGAGAATCTTGAGTCCAAAGCTCATGGATGTGGCGAAGATTGTGACAATAAAGTGCAGTTAGCGAAGTCCAAGGTGACGTAGATCTGGCATGTGTGTAAAACCCAAGTTCAAGGTGATGTAATTTTTTTTTCTCTAGTTTGGATTTTTCTTTAAAACACTCTTTGTACTTACAAGGAATATTCATATGTTTAAATTCATAAATGTTGAAAGAGAAAATAATATAAGAAAGAGAAAACAAAATGAAATGATTGGGAATGGGAATGGGAATTGGGAGAAACTTCATGTAAGACCGTTTCTCTTTCTTGAAATTTGTGTATGGAGTCTAGGACTTGATTTTATACACCCATTCCTTGAATTTCATGGAAAAGGACAATATTTTTCTAGGAAATTAAATTATCAGATGTTAGGTCATGCTTACCATTGGTAGATATATTGGTGGTAACATTTTCTTAGAAAGTTGAGGGTTGTGCCATGCGTTCTGTTGGTAGAGACGCTGGCTAATTACACTACTAAAGAATAACCATTGGCTTTATACTCACATAATACATTCTGATGTTTAAGTTCATAAATGTAGGAAGAGAAAACAAAATGAAGTTGTTGAGAATAAGGAGAAATTTCATGTGTAAGACTGTTTTTGTCTCTTGAAGTTTGTGTATGGAGTCTAGGACTTATGCATTCTTATTTGTGACTGAGGTATTTATAAACCAATTCCTTGAACCTATTTTATGGAGAAGGGCAATATTTTCATACAACATTGAATTATTGGATGTTGGGCCATACTTTTCATTAATGGAGACACTTATGGTAATATTTTCTTAAAAAGTTGAGGGTTATGCCATGCGTGTTATTGGTGGAGATGTTGGCTAGTTACATTACCAGAAAATAACCATTGGCTAAAAAAGTGGTGCTTCCACTACATAGAAAAAGTAATGTGTGCAAGAAAAAATTATATGCATGGAAAGTTTGTGTGTGCAACTCTTGGAAACTTGAAAAATAATGCATAAAGTTATGCTTCGGGGCAATATTAAACAAACTAATATGAGTCGAGATTGATTTGAGGTCTGAAATGCCAATTTTCTAGCTGTTTAGGCCATACTTAAATGAATAAAATGTTGGCATGCACGTGACAATGTGTGGGCTAGTCACCGCTTTCAGGTAGCTCGTGTGACCTACTAGAGCCTTCCATGGTGACCTTTCAAGTGTCAATAAATTCATCTTATCGATATCTTTTTGATAGTACTAAGGGTGTCAACATCGGAGCTTAAGTGTGACCTCAGCATCCTATTTTTTTTTTCTTTCCTTTTCTTTTCTCTCTCCTTCCTTATCTTTTTATGCCATTTTATTTCTTTTTCTAGCCATTAGCTAACCATTGGATTGTTTTTGTTTTTTTTTTTCCATGATCATTGTATTTTTATAATGATATAGGTTGACTTTTGTTTATTATTTGGTAGAATTGCACATTTTACATGGTTAGAGAAGAGAAGCTAAATGCATGAGACATGTATTAAGGGCCATCTCTATTCATTTGAGGCCTAAATGGTTGGAAAAGTTTCTTTAAAAAATTGTTTGTACTATCATTTGCCCTTTTAAGTCTTTTAAACAAATATGTTTGAAAGATTTACCTAGCATATGTAAAGGGCAAGAAAGCTTACTTATTTTACAAAAATAATGTTTTCTTTTTATGTATTATGAATGTGTCTGCATGAGAGATAAGTATTTGCATATAAGAAACCTTGTGTGCGTGACTCCTTAAAACATGAAAAAAATACATAGAGTTGTGAGTCAAGACAAGATTGGACAAACTAATGTGAGTTGAGATTGAGTCAGGGTTTGAAATGCTAAGTTTCTAGTTATTAGGGCCACACAAAAATGGATGGAATATTGGCGCGTGCAGTGAATATGCCAGCGAATGTTCCACTCGCTGTCTTCAAACAATGTGTGTGGCTTACTCTAGCCTTCAATGGTTGCCTTTCAAGGTGTCCAAGAATTTATCTTGTCGAGTTCTCTTTGATGGTTCTAGGGGTCTCATCATCGGAGATTGGGTGTGACCTTGACATCCTATTCCTTCTTTTTTTTTTCCTTTTTTCTTTTATCTCTCCTCCTTTGTTTTTTGTGCCATTTTATTTCTTTTTCTAGCCAATGGATAACCATTGGATTGTTTTTTGTTTTTTCTATGACCATTGGATTTTTATAACAATTTGAGTTGACTTTTGTTAATTATTTAGGAGAAATTACACATTTTGCATGGCTAGAGAAGATAAACTAAATGTATGAGACATACATTAAGGGGCATCTCTAAACTATTTTGAGGCTTGAATGGTTGGAAGAGTTTTTCTTTTAATTTTTTTTACCATTATTTTCCCCTTTATGTATTTTAAATAGATATGTTTAAAAGACTTACCTAGAATATGTAGAGGGAAAGAAAACCTACTTGTTTTACAAAGGTGATATTACCCTTTTATATTTTATAAATGTGTCTATATAAGAGACGAGAATAAACATGAAAGAGAGATGAGTATTCACATACAAGAGAGATGATGGTTTGATTAGTTTGTTTGTTCTTATCATAATAGAGTATATTATTATTATCTTAATAAAAAAATTAAGAATGTTTTGTGATAGTGAAAATAGTGTTAAAACATTGTGTAAGAAAGTGTTGAATAAAAATGTAGAGATTTCACTAGAGCTCTTGTGTTGAGATTTTTGTTGGAGACACGTGTGAGGATTTTATTGAAGACATGAGAATTAATGTTAGAGACACGTTTGGAGATATGGAGAGTTCATTTGGAGACCTGGAGAAATTGATAGAGATTTCACTAGAGACATGAAGAAATAAAAAAAAACATTATTGCTTTTATTAAAAATTTCAAAGATGAAGATAAATTTTAAAAAATTATTTGATTTTAGGTAGTATAATATGAGGATTTTTTTATGTTTGTTCAAGTTACCTATTCTTCATAAATTGTTAGAGGTATTCCATGAATATCAATGGTCATCATTATGGTAAAAGTGATAGAAGTTTTTAGGGTTCCTTATGTCTGTGCCATTTTTCATCGGAGGTAAGTATTATACAAAATTCCTTTTTCAAAATGGAAGCAAACACCTCAACATATGTAGTGGTAAACAAGGTTGTCAAAAACGCTTTTATGACATGGCATGAAATATATAATATGAACTCGAATCGTAAACTCGAATCGTAAAATTATAAAATCGCAAGTAAAATATTTTAACTAATTATATATTGACAATTCCAGTCAAGTAGTAAATAATAATATAACACAATTAAAATAAAAATAAAAATGAAAATGAAATAAACAATATAAATGTCCAACTGCATCCATTTTGAACACCAACTAGTTATCTAATGAATCATCTTAAGTCAAACTAATCAATCGGCTGAGAAATTTACAAACTAAGCAGAGGGGAGAAAGTGTAACTCAGCACTGAAAAATGATATCTATGCAAACCTGCAGTAAGACATAATGCTGGTTGACATAATGCAGTATAAGATATGCAAGTAATTATTCAAAATCTATTGGTAATATCAAACAACAAATGCGTGAAATCCATGTTATTTGCATCAATTGCAAAGGTAAGTGACACGACCAAAGAGTTGATGTCTTCTCCCAAGTGCAGGAGTGTTGAAGTAATAAATAACCCGGCAAGACCGGGGTCGAACCACATAGAGGTTAACTACATAAATTATAAATAATAATAATAATAATAATAATGAGGACTTTGAGATGTAAGATTGATTTAAGGATTAAACAGTGATAAAAATAATTGTCAAGGTTAGAGGATCCACTAATGATATTTCAAACAAGTATAGTACAAACTCTTATTACTCAACTGGAAACCATACACAAAGGAGGTTCCAATCGGATTATAAATTGTTAATATGATTACATTAGCTATCTTATTCGAAAAATGTTAATACTTGTAAATGTTGTCAGGTATTCATGATTATAACTTATGTTAACATCAAATTAAGTTCCTTTCATAGCACAAGTGTCGGTTATACCATACGGTTTGGGCTGTGAAAGTGCAAAGTATTTGTTGTACCAAGGGTTATATAACATAAATCTAGATTAACCATTTAACAAGCAATCTTATGCATTACAAAAATATAAAGAAAGAGAGCAAGAGCATGATCTTTATCTGAAAAACCAAGATGCTTAAATACATGGCAAATGCCTCTTTTTATAGGCGAAAATTCAGAACTATTGATTTGATGACTAATTGTTGAGTGGGTGGCTGCATTTTGACTTGGTGACAATCTTTATCTTCTTGTCTGAATAAAACATTATTGATAATGTCAGAATTTGAACAGACTTAAATCATGAAAGTTCTAGGAAATTGTCTCAGATTTCCAACGAAAAAAGAATCAGTGCATTTAGACTTCTAAAACTCGAGATATGGGCTGAACACTGAACAATGTCTGAGCTACAAGATAAGTTTGAACTTCTTCGTTGTTGCTACAATTTGGACTTCCAAACAGCAGAATTGAGTTTTGGACTCCCATGAATGTTTTAGGCCTATGTCTTAGCTTTCTAGCCATATAAACCAAATTGAAATCCAAGATCTACAGCTCCAGATATGACCCAATGACTGAACAATGTTCCAGTTTGGACTGAACCAACATCTCTTTTCTAAGCTTAACCCTCTCTTTGTCTTCTCAATTTCAGTAGTTGAACTCATAAATCAATCCTTTGATTTCTGTGATAGGCCTGCATTTAAAATGAGCATTTACTATAAATTAAAGTTATTTTATAGTATCAGACTTGTTATTATAAAACATGCTTTAGTTAAGGAGTTATTGATACTTCAAGTGCAAAATGATGATATAAAACCTTGATAAAAATACATTTTTAAGTACTAATCAGTAAGCCTACTCATGCATGCCTAAAAGAGTCTCAAGGGATTTTATAAAAATGACATTAGACATGAAACAAAATTTCTGCCAAAAGGGGAGAAAAGATTGGAGATCGATATGTAAGCAATAAAATTACTGCTTGTTAACAAAATTTGGTATTAATAGCCTACTTCAATCAGGGATACATAAAACTTATTAGTGCAGAAACATCTACTAACCTTAGCTTTGTATTTCTCTTCTTGAGTGACTATAGTAGACAGAAGTTCTCTTCTAGGCCTGGTCACTACATAAGTAACCACCTGCAAGTAAGGGTAAAACCAAATCGTGAGGCCTTAAAATGAATGGGACATACTACCTCAACCATATCAAGTGTTCTCAATAATTTAAAAGGAAAGTGTATTCACCCAAATAATACTCTAGATAATTGGATACATAAGCATTATTATAATAAAATAGAATAACTGGGAAATGAAGAAAGAAAGAAATACAACCCATAATGTTGTTTTACTACAGGCAAGGGACTAATGGTGACAAACCTTCCGTACAGTCTCATAGATGACAACTGCTGCCTAAGTTGGCCAAATAGCAACAACAACCAAATTTGAGAAGGCAGCAATCGGGGCAGAGCATATTGTTGCAGTAACCCCAGCTAAAGTAAGGAATTAAGGATGTGTCCATGTTCATAGATTAATTGAACTCTCCCTGCTTGGAATAATCTATGAAAGTCCATTAAATTGGATTATGGAGAGTGGAGAGTCTGGAGACAATCAGAATATCAGATCTGAAGAAAACAAAGTAAGGGAAAAAATAGTTGTTTTGAGATAGAGAAAGTGGAAGCTGCGCTGCTGGTGTTAGCCTTACTAAGATTGAGACTTGAGACTTGAGAATTTGAGATCAAAACGAAACTTGAGAATAAATTATTACTTTCTTCTCGCTAAGAACGTTCCGAATCTCGATAGCAAGCAAAACCAGCTGAGAGAGTAGAGAGTGAAAAGTGAAGAGTGGAGACAATTAGATTCAGATCAGAGGCGCTGCTGATAAGTGGAGAGTGGAACCAGCTGTAATGCTAGGTTTAATCTGTTAGGGTTAGACCGATTTCTTAATCTGCTGGCGATTTGGGGAAAGGGGAAGGGGGTGGGTGGAGTGTTGGGCGGGGGAGTGGGGACTTATGGGGAAAGGAGAGTGCTGATTCAGCACTCAACAATTTATTTAATTTTTACGATGAAATCGTGAAATCGGTTTGATTTTGAGCGAGTCTGATCAGGTTTGATCATTTTACTGGTTTCGAGTTTTTAACCTGATTTTACATGTTTTATATGTTTTGACTCGTAAAATCATACGATTTTACGAGTCAAAAAGCTTTTTTGATAACATTGGTGGTAAGAAAAGAGGTTGGGAGCTTAGGGAATGTTAGACAATCCCAAATAGACCATTTGATGCTCTTTTTAGATGTCCTAGTAAGAGATTAATGATAATGTAAAGATTCTGATCTTTGAAAACAAGTGTGTCCTTGTCTGATGACATTTGCTTCTTCTACTCTAATATGGTTCTACATTGTATCTTTTATGTTGAGGAGAGTTTTTTTAAGGAGAGTATATAGGTGTTCATATCAAAAGCAATTATAAACTTTACTAATTAGAACTTTAATGACAATGAGTTCAACTATGTTGTTTTAGATTTGTGAGAACAACTTCACATTCTTTTAGTCTATCAACAAGAAATACTTGAATGAGAAAGACAAAAAAAAGTCTGGATTATTAACTTTTATGATCTATGTGTTCAACTTATTTCTCATTTCAACACTAGTATTCCAGCTAAAAAGAATATTACTGAACTCTTTTCCATCACCTAACGAGAATATAAAAGAATTAGAGCATAGATTTACTTGAAGTATAGAAGATCTAAAAGAGCTATAGTTTTTGTGGTAGAGAGATAAATTATTCTTCCTTGTCCTAGAGTTTTATTAGTCATTGAAAGAACTTTGGGTGATGAGTGAAAAAGAATGAACTAACTTCTGGATATAGGTTTCATGACTGCAACTTGGGTTGATAGTTGGTCTTGAATGTATGTTTTTATCTTTGGCCTGAGTTGTTCTTAAAAAACAAGTCTTTTGTGGGTACAAGAAACACTATGATGCATAAGCTAGTAAATGTAGAAAAATAAAATAAAATAAAATGGTAGGGAGTGAGGAAAAAAAATCCTCATGTGAAACTATTTTTGTCTCTCAGAGTCTATGTAAGAAGTTTGTATATAGAGCCTCGTACTTTTGTATCTTGCCTATGACTGGGTATCTATACACTTAGTTCTTGAACTTATCTTCATGCACGAGGATAATATTTTCCTAGAAAATTAAGTAATCACATGATGAGTTATACTTGTTATTGGTGGAGATGTTGGTGACAATATTTTCCTAGAAAATCAAGGGTTGTCATGCTATGCACACCATTTATGAAGGTGCTAGCTAGTTACAATACTATGAAAATAATCATTGGCTAGAAAAGTGAAGCTTCCACTACATAGAAAAACATAGAAAATAATGAATGCATAGAAAGTTTGTGTTTGTGACTCCTGAAAACTTAAAAAATACACAACGATATGTGTCGTGGCTAGATTAGATAAACCAAGGTAAGTTAAGATCGATATGGGACCTGGAATGCCATGTTTCTAACTGTTTGGGCTAGGCCTAAATGGCCAGCGAGTGAGTCACTCGTCACTCGTCACCTTTGGGTTTCTTGTGTTAACCACTCTAGCATTCAATGGTGGCCTTCTAAGATGTCTAAAAATTGATCTTGTCAAGATTTTTTTTATGGTATTGGGGGTGTTGTTATCAAAGCTCGAGTGTGACCTCAATATCCTATTCTTTCTTTATTTTATTTTATTTTCTCTTTTCTCTCATTCCTTGTTTTATATGCCATGTCATTTATTTTTTTAGCCATTGAATTGTTTTTGTTTTTTTCAATAACCATTAGATTTTCATAATAATTTGGGTTGAGTTTTATTCATTATTTATAAGGAATACATATTTTACATGGTCAGATAAAAAAAGCTAAATACATAGGACACGTATTAAGGACATGTCTTAGTCGTTTGGGACCCAAACAACCAGAAAATGTTTTTTTTTTTTTTTGCACCATCAATAACATATAAGCATTAATAGTTGTGTTACAAGGTTTTGGCTCAAATGCATAACAATTGCATAACATATTATATGTTTATAAGCAAAGTGATTAATGTCAAGGCCATGCATATAAAAGTTTGAAATATTGTATAAAGAAGAATAAAAAAATTCAAAGAAGTTTGCTTAATGATTAAAAATGCGAACTTTTTTTTTTATTTTTTTAGTTCAAATATTAAAGAATTTATTAAATTTTTTAAATGCATTAAACATTATTAAAAAAAATTAATTTTGGATGATTGATCCAAGAACCCAAAAAAAAACATGAGAGAAGGTTTAAAGGAAGGTAGTGCACAAATCTCCAATGACCCAAAATCAAACAATTCCTTATAGTTTGATTGTTTTTTTTTTCACTTTAACTCTGTGTTATAAGAAATTACACTTTACATACTAAACTTTAATGATTTTATAGCACTTTACATCCCATATCAGATTATTTATAGAATTATCATTATATTTCATTTAATGACTAAAAATTATTTATAATATTAATATTACAGCTTTGCTATTGATAAAAAAAAAAATCCTTAGCCATAGTGGTTCATTTCTTCTTCTTCTTTTTCAATTTTCAATCTCTAACAATGAATGGACATCATTGTTAATAAACCCGGCCCGATCTGGCCCAGCGGGTCGACCTGGTGGCAGGACCGGTCCGGGTTTAATAAAAGACCGGATGAGGCAATAGCCTGACCAAACCCGGGCGAACCCGGATGAGACCTGGTTTTTTTTTAATGCAAATGTGAGATTTAAAACCCATTAGTATATATATTCTATGTTCCCAATAAAAAAGTTATGTTTTTTCAATGTGGGATAAAAAAAATTTTAGTCTAAATACCTCAACTTAAAAGCTTAACATAATATCTTTTTAATGTGGGATAAATTTTTTTAAAAAATATTCTTTTAAACTTCATTGTTTACAATATGTATAACCTATATTTACATGGATTTTTTCATATGAAATATTAAAACTTTTAATTTTGTTTTAATTTTTCCGGGTTGACCCATAAAACCCCGGACCTGGCCTCTTAGCCGGGTCAACTCCCGGGCCGGGTTTAACAACTATGATGGGCATTATCAACATTTCTCTATACACAACCACCATCTTCTGTTTATTCACCATCATCAACAAATTTATTAAGAAAATAAATAAAACAAGATAGTCTTTGACACTAAATATGATACTTTTCATTCTTCTTTTGAAAATTTAGCTAAGAATTCAAGTTAATCTCATCTTCCATATGAAAATTATTGATGCTATATATAAATCCCTTTTCTTGTTTAAAGCCATTAAAGGTTGGAAATTTCTTATTATTTAAGTAGTTGGTATCTTCCTTGAATTGATTTATTTCTCTAATCCTAATCTAATTGTTAAAGGAAGCTTCTTAACAATCACTCTAATTATTGATTATTGATAGATTGAAAGGCTTTTTCCTTATCTGCTCCAAAAATCTTCCTCTTAGCAAACAAAAGCTTTCTTGGTGGTTGATATACTTTTAATTAGGTATTCCCTACTAGGCGTGCTTCCTCTTTTTATTTTAATAGAGTCTCTGGGAATGTGGTACAAACCACGTTTCAAAAATTTTAATTTTTTTTATTTAAAATAAATTTTTATTTGTATTTTCAGATCATTTTTATGTATTAGTGTCAAAAATAATTTTTAAAAAATAAAAATAATTTTATTTTAATATATTTTTGATAAATTTATTTTTTTATATTATTTTAATTTTGAGTTGGTCAATAATTTTAAATATAATTTTTTAAAATAAAGAGAAAAAAAAATCAAATTTTAGAACGCTGAATATAATTTTTATTTTTTTCTTTTTAAGTACTCCTGTGCAGAGAGTACTTGTTAGCCATTAGAAGGTGGCGCTTACCACTCACTCTTCTTTCTTCGGTTAAAAAAAAAGGTTTAGCACTCACTCCTAAGAAATACAATGCACTTACTGGTTACTGCCATATTAGGTTAAACAAGGAGCAAATTAGGGGTGAGAAAAAAATTAAAAAACTAAAAAAATTGGAAAAAAAAATAACCGAAAAAACCAAACCGTGAAAAAAAAACCGATTAAACTGATTAAAATTTTAAAAAAACCGATTGGTTCGATTCAGTTTTATAAGCCTGAAACTGAAAAACCCAAACTGAACCCAAACCGGAAAAAACCAGAAAAAAACCGAACCAAGTCGGAAAAAAATCGAGCCAAACCTAAAAAACCGAGCCAAATCGAAAAAACCGAGCCAAAACGGTTTGAACCGGTTTTTGTCCTAAAAAACCGAACCAAAACCTGTCGGTTTGAACCGGTTTCGGTTTGGTTTGGTTTTTTTTGAGAAAAACTTAATCGAACCGAAAATGATCACCCCTAGAGCAAATGTATGGGTCTTTTGTAATTCTAACACAATTTAACAAAATTTTTGAGAAAATAATACTTGTTAGAAAAGTATTTGAAAAATAATACAGCTTAAATACAACCACTATTAAAAATAGTAGTTGTTCTAAAAGTTATTTTTAAACTCAATTAATTAACAGCTATAAAAGCCAATTCAAATTTTCATGAAGATTTAATGGCCAATAAATAAAATTAAAGATCTAATGCTGCAAGAAAGAATGGGTCACCAAGGATACACCGAAACTCAATTTTCAATATACCCAGTACCGTTATAAAGATCTCGTAAGACGATTCTAATTACACATTGATAAACCATCAAATGTAGTCCTAATTTTTTAAGGGTTTTGTTCGGGGTTAATTTAAAGTTTATTACGACCTCCTTTAGTGATTTTCTAAGATGTAGTTAAAATCATTTTATCGATATCTTTCTAACTATATTGAGTGTGCCAAAAAGGGATCCCTGGTATGTCAGGGATGATCTATTTTTTCTTTTTATCTTTTTTCCCTCATTTCTCTTTCCTGCAACATTACTTTATCTTTTTAGTTATTGGATCTTGAATCTTATCTTTTAGTCATTGAATTTTTATAAAATTTTGAGTTAGTTTTGAAAAGGTTAATTATTTAAAAAAAATTAATTATTTTAAAAAATAAAAAATATAACTCCACAACTGTTAATTTCAATAATAATTGTGTACATAATTAATATTAAAAAACACAATTGTAATCGACCACTATTTACAATAGTAATTTTGTACAAAATTAATATTATATTCGAACAAAACTATTTTTCAAAACTATATTATTTTCCCGAAATTTTTACCTCAATTTTTTTTTTTAAAAACCAAATGTATAGTGTATTTACTACTTTACCAATTGCTTATTCTTATGATTGACTTTTCATTAATTAAGTCACTCTTCAATCTAATCAAGCCACATGTTTTGACTACCAAAAGTCTTTTGACCCCCGCTTCCCATTTGTACACGTGTACAGCATGCAGTCTATATGATCACTCGAGCATCCCAAGCGTCTACTACGTGTATGGCCTAGATCCCCCATATGCATCATTCCCTCTGCTTATCAGCTAGACCGAGTAATCCTCCTCCTCTCTTCCTCTCTCCCTCAACTCTCTCTCTACAAGCTCTGCAAAAAGAAAGGAACCCAGACTAGAATCACGGAATTCATCGAAAAGAATGGATTTTTAAGTAGAATTAAAAAAAACCCATAATCTTTTTCCAATCCATGGCAGAAAATGCAGCCGCTTCGCCTAAACCTCTCCCTTCTCAGAATACAGTAATAGACCCATCGTCACAAGCAGCAACCTTATTGAACACTAACACGACAACCTTAACACAGACACAAACACCAAACGTATCCAATTTACCTCAAAACACACAAATCTCTTCCTCTTCTTCACTTGAACACTCCCAAATCCCTGCTTCACCTTCTCTCCCGTCGCAGCAGCAGCAGCAGCAGCAGAATGTCACAGCAATGTCAGGATATCAAATCCAACAAACCCTTCAAAGATCTCCTTCTATGTCGCGCTTGAGTCAAATTAACCAACAACAACCGAACCAATACGGTGGCGTTTTGAGGCAGCAACAGCAGCAACAACAACAGGGCCTGTATGGGCAGATGAATTTTGGCGGGTCTGCTTCAATTCAACCGAATTCACAGCAGAATCAACAACTGGGTGGGGCAAATTCGTCTCGCTCAGCACTTCTCGGCCAAACTGGGCACCTTCCTATGTTGACCGGGACAGCTGCCGCCGCCGCTCAGTTGAACTTGCCCTCACAGTTGCTGGCTTCAGTATGTTTTTGATTGCTTTAAAGTTCTCAAAGTTATAGTGTTTTGTTTACAAAGTTGCTGTTTTTGGTTAATTGGCTTGTACTGTTAGTGTAATCTGTGCTTTTGAAAAAGTTTGTTAGCCTTAGTAAGAATTTTTGGATTGTGCTAGTGTCAATCAATTTATAAATTATTGCTATTTGGGGTATGAAATCTATTTATTGCACTACTCACAAGTGATAAATTACTTGAAAGTTTTACAAAGGTATATAAAAGACATTTCTGTGTGATAATCAATTGACAGTATATCACAGTTTAAATACTTATATTTTTAAAAGGATATCCAATTATATAGGATTTCTGAGCTGAATGAATTGAATTCAGCGGGTGATAATCTCAAAAATGGTGTGCTTCTTCTTTAATCATTACATGATTTAATAGTTGATTGGATCAATAGAATCTGTTGGTTCAGTCTCATGCTCATTATGCAACGCATTTGTGATTGAGCTAGCAAAATAATTTAATGATCATAGTAGCTATTTTTTTCTAAAATAAGTGCACTCTTGGATGTAGCCAAGGCAGAAAGCTGGGTTAGTTCAAGGGTCTCAGTTCCATCCTGGTAATTCTCCGGGGCAGTCTTTGCAGGGGATACAAGCAATGGGAGTGATGGGATCACTAAATATGGGTTCACAAATAAGACCTAATGGGGCACTCACATATGCTCAACAGCGAATAAATGCAGGGTCAATGAGGCAGCAACCTGTGCAACAAAATCCGCTCACCTCTCAGGTTTGAGTTTTCTCTGATCACATTACCTTCTTATCTTTCTGGTAACTGGATTTGGTGACTCTAGTTTCTGTAAAGCTTGGGCTCAAGTTTTTAATTAAAAAATGAGGTTATTAGTCAAAATTTATTTGTTTAGTTTTTGCTAGCAAGTCCCATTTCTCTGAAGAACCATATTGTATGAGTGGTGTTTTGTTATAAAGGGTGGTTTTCCAACCTTAGCTCTCTCTAATGCTTTTGCAATTTTGTTTTAGTATTTGTCATCGTTTGTAGTTCTGCAATTATATTTGATAAGCATAAATGGAGTGATTGTGAGAAGCAATGTGCATTCTCATGTTATTTGGCTCTTGCACTTACATGTGGATAAGCACATGCCTCTTTTGATGAATTGGTTATTTTTATTTTTATTATTTTTTTAATTTGAGCGCTGAGTGAATACATCAGCACATTACTGCTAATTGTAGCCATTGGGCTTTCCTAGAATCAAGCAATCTTCTTTTCTATGATCAAGTATTCTATCCTTTGTATTTCAGTAAGCACAGAAAAATGTCAACTGATCATTCTACTTTTAGTTTTGTTGTTGGAACGTGAAACTTTTGCAATCATTTGCATTACATTTGATCTGTGTGCATGATCATCTCCCTGAAACTGCAGGTTCAAAGCCTACAAAGGACACCATCAATGGCATATATGAATCCTCAGATGTCAGGGCTGGCTCAGAATGCACAGCCAACTATGATGCAGAACTCTCTGTCACAGCAACAGTGGTTGAAGCAAATGCCAACAATATCTGGTTCTGCCTCGCCTTCATTCCATCTTCAACCGAGGCAATCACAGGCTCTCATACAGCAGCAATTGGCTTCATCTGGTCAACTGCACCAGAATTTGATGGCACAACAGTTATCCCAACTGGTACAGCAGCAGCCCCAAATGGGACACCAACAACTTCATCAGCAGAAGCAGCAACTACTACAGCAACAGCAGCAGCAGCTGCAGCTGCAGCTGCAGCAGCAGCAGCAACAATTGCAACAAGTGCCTCTGCATCAGCAGCAGCAACAACATCAACAACAACAGCAATCTCCAAGGATGCCAGGACCCACAGGCCAGAAATCTCTTAGTTTGACAGGATCACAGCCAGATGCAACAGCATCTGGTACAACTACACCAGGGGGGAGTTCAAGCCAAGGAACAGAAGCAACAAATCAACTTCTTGGGAAGAGAAAGATACAAGACTTGGTTTCACAGGTCTGTCCAGCATTTCACTTTGTTTTCTCTGTTCCTTTTCTTTTAGCTTTATACCATGTTCTTTTTTGGTTTCTAATTCTTCATGATAAATGTGCCATATTGTTCATCTTTTGGTTACTCAGGTGGATTCACATGGAAAGCTAGATCCTGATGTTGAAGAACTTTTTCTGGAAATTGCTGACGACTTTATTGATTCTGTGAGGCTTGCTAACATATATAAATTTTTCTGCATAAGAGTGTGTGTGTGTGAGTGCGCCCACGCGCACAAGAATTCCTTCAGTTATAAAGATGTAGCCCCCCCCCCCTCTCTCTCTCTCACACACACGGCATGTTTCTGTGTTTTTTTTGTGCTTCTATTTTCCAAAGTTTCACTGCAATAAGGTTTTAAGTTTATATTCTTGCACATTTTTTTTATTCTGCATTTATATGGATATTACTATTGAGTGCATGATTGAGTGTGAGGTTTTTACTTTTAATGAAGGCTTGAATGCAAGTGGTAATTGTAGCTTAATGTGAGGCCAGGGCAGGCACCAGATATTTTTCTAGATTTTCAATTGTTGCAGTTGCTTGGTTGTAGATGTACTTAGGAAGATCTTACTGTTATATAGACTGTCGAAGTTTAACCATGGTAGGTTTCAGAAGAATTTCCCTTTTGGTCATCCTTTCCTTGACTTCATTCCAATCAACAAAGAATTTACTCGTAGTTAAGTATGAAGGACCATTGACTGGTGCAATGGTAAGACATTTTGACTTGCAAACAAGAGGTTGCATGTTAAAAGTTGAGAGGATCCACTTATTGCAAAAATGATGGAGGGTATATTATCTCCAAATTAACCTTAGTGGGAAATGGAATATGATCAGACTGAAACCTTCTCTAGTGTTGATACTTCTTAATTTCCTAGTTGCATGAAGGTCCCTTATGAAGCTTTGTTTGATGTAGAACTTGATGGTTTGAGTATCAGAAAAATGAAAAGCTTGTTTTCGATGTCATCAAATGTCACCTTCTATGAGAACCTCTATAAATGCATGCACAATTTCCCTAATTTTTTGCATGAAAACTTCCACAGTAATTCTTCTGCTGCATAACTTTCTTCATTGTATCGCTCAACTTTTCTTGTACAGCCTCTCACTTTAGGGTGAAATTTGATTGGGTCAACTGCTCAGGTTTTGTGGTGGAGTATGAAAACAGTGGCCTGGTACACATACATTCATTTTGATATGTAGACTACTCAAATCCTGCTTGGTTTATTCTTTCTGTTCTAATGGTCCTAAACAACCTAATATTAGTGGAAGAAGTGTTCTTCTTTTGTTCATGGATTAGTGGTATATCAGGTTCATTCAGGAGAAAAAATAAAATTAAGCTTGGATAAATTATAAATCATGTAGGAACAGGATAAAAAATTAAAGATTGCCTGGAGTTTTTGCCTTTTCAGTTGGATTTTTTCTATCCTGAGAAATGTTAACCCATAAATCATGGTATTTTTATCAGTAATAATTGCATACACGATCATGTTATTACCATCTAACTTGTCCACCAAATATTCTGCAATAATATCCGTGGAGGATGAATTAAATCCTTTTCTTTCAAAATTTTCATTAAGATACTTATTTTTACTAAAATGCAGGTGACCACATTTGCTTGCAGTTTGGCTAAGCATCGGAAATCTTCAACTTTAGAGTCCAAGGATATAATGCTTCACTTAGGTTCGTGCTTCAACATATAGTAGACTAGTGTTATGTGATGCACAGATTTAGTCGTTGATTTTATAAAATGCTCTTATGGATTAGAGCAATAATGATGGTAGACTATCTGATTTAAAAAATTGGAGCAGCACAAGTGGTTGTGGAATATGCATGGTAAGAAATGAGTGAACTCCAGTTGCTGTAACGCTTAGCATTGGTTTCATTTAATCTGTCAGACATCATTGTTATCAAATCTGCTTTTGTTTTTTAACACATTTTTTTTTGGCTTCTAATCTATATTCAAGAAGTCACGATGCATCTTTGCTTAGATGTGTAGCAATATACTTTTGTTCAGCTGAGTGAACTTTAGGTTTCTGCCAAGGATGTTATAGTTAAAACTGTCTTTTAAAAATTAATTATCGTGAAAAATCTGATTAATTTTGATTTGTTATCCTTTATGCATCATATATAAAGGGTAGGTTGTTGATGAAACATTGGCTTAAATCACATTACTTGAGTGTAAAAACTGGAAGTAGCTGAAATTACCTTGGCCCCTTGGATACAGTTATGATCATGCAATCGATCATACAATTTGGAATCTGTCCCCACTACCCTGCTAACTACTAACTTCGAACGTTAAATCCCTGACTATCTAACCACTGATGGTGGCTGTAGGGTTCTATCTATTGCAGAAAAATAATAAATAAATAAATAAATAGTTATAGCACATAATGCATTATAGTTGATAAAATCAATATAACAACGATATCGGTAAATTTGCTTTTGCTGTCTTATTTTGGAGTGAGGCAAAACAAGTTTTTGATGAGTATGATGCTTGAAAACTGTGTAGAGAAAAACTGGCATTTAACCATCCCTGGATTTTCAACGGAAGAGCAGAAGCACCAAAAAAGACCTGTAAGTATCTGGGATATTTGTTATTATGATATCTTTTTTTTTTTTTTTTTTTTTTTTTTTTTTTATCAATGTCAAATAACTTGATTAGGATGAAGTACAATCTAAGCTGGATGAATCTGATGGAAGTCCAAATTTTTTATCTACAGTTCTTTTTATGAACTTTTAAAATTTAGTAGTGTAAAATATCATACAAATTATGAAGCTTTTCAATTTTTTATTCTAGAACTTCATTTGATTTTATCATAAACCAATATAATCCTTTAGCCAGTCCTGTCTTCCCCCACGAAAACTCACTCTCACACACATCTCTACAGGTGATCATGTTGGCCATTCTTGTACCACTATGCAAAAATTCATTAATATTTTATGCAAAATACAGTTCAAGAGATCCAATTTGACCCTGGGTTTAAAATATGCAGTTGCCTAGCGATCTCCACAAGAAGCGTCTTGATATGGTAACCATATTCTCCAGATATTTTTTTTCCCTATATTTCTCTCTTATCTGAAGCTTCTACTTTCACTCTCAATGTTGGTTCAGATTCGTGCATTGATGGAGTCCTCTCAGTCTGAAGGAAATAATATCAATCCTAAAGAGATGTTAAGACAAGGGCTTGGCAACCCAGTTGTTACCAATCACTTGATAAGACCTTCACCAAGTTCAGAGCAGATGGTTTCACAATCAACTGGTTCTCCAATGGTGCAGCAGATTACACGGTTTTAATTGATATAGGTTTTTGTTTCTGATATGGACTCCATTCTGTTGAATTTAACTCGCTATACTTTGCTGGTGAGAATTTAATGTTTTATATAATATGTAGTTATCTACCACAAAAAAAGGGGGGGTAGGGGGTGGGTGTGGGGGCCTTCCTGCCATGCATTTATACATACATAGTTTGGATGGACTACATGCACTGAAATAAAAGAATTAATGTCAATTTAGAGTATGAGATTTACAGTATAGGCAGATTGGAGATTGCCTGGGAGTCTGGACGGAAGAGGTTACTATGTGGTGTTTGGGGTGGGTGTTGTTCTATGATGTCCTTTCAATGTCGGTAAAGGTTGGTATATAGCTTGTTAAGAATGCAGGCAAGAGATGTCTGGTCGCCTCGCATTGTTCTAATGACAAGAACCAAACACGGGTCCAGAAAGAAAATCAGTGCAAAAAATCATTATGGAATTTGTGATATAATGCATGGAAGGATGTGCCTTTTTTCATCAGTGTCTGTGTTACTGTGATTTTCTGATTTAATAGAATGCCTAAAATCATGTTAGTTTTGAATAATATGCATATTTCTTCTTCACCACCACCACCACTGTTATTTTGGATTTGAACGTGAAATTGAATGTAAGAATTACCCGCATTTTTCACTGATAAAATTTGGCATGTGAGAGAGATGGGTTTCATTTCTTGCAAGGTGCATTACTGTTACTACACATATCTAATACGTACTAACTTCACATGGTTTAAGGGTATAGTTTGACTAAATGGTATTTGCTATTTCTGCGAGCATTTTAGTACCTGTGCTCCTACTTTCCTAACCTTTTAATCACTTTGTTCCACAGTTTGGATTGGCAGAAGCAAAGCTTTAGTTGGATAGAACGCAAGCAAATCTGTAAATTATTTGGAGTGGTAGATTCTTAAATGGCTGCAGAGATTGCACCAGTGGACCGTCTAATTTATTATAGCTATTTTTTTTGTTGTTGTGTATGATCATTTGATTTCGTGAATAGCATCACACATGATAATAGCTCGGCACAGTTCAAGCTCAGGCAGCTCAGAAGTGCAAATGGAGGTTCCAGTTGCCTGTCAAGCTTGTATTTGTTTTGCTTATTCACTAACGCAACTTGATTTGATAGCAAGTCCAAGAAGTGATTTCATAAAAGTCCCACACCGTTGGATTTTAGGCCTCACATGCAACTCGCGGTTTTGTGTTTTTTTTTGTACTTTTCTTTTGGGGGTGGCCTTGGGCACCAATGAGACGGTGTAGGACTTTTGTGAAATTTGTTCCTCTGCCTGCTTTCTTGCAGAAGGAGACTTCAATATTTATCACGAAAGGCATTCTCTTAAATTCAGGATTTGGTGAACTTGTATCTCATCACATTGTTGGGTTAATGCTTGCTCGTTGATGGCTTTAAACCACTCAATTTCGTCTGGATTGCATCTTTTTTTCATGCATGTTTGAGGGGAAATATAGATCTGTTCAACTTTTAGATTGTGTTTTGTCAATTTTTCAAGATAGAAGAGACAGGAATAGGAAGGATTGGTAGATAAGATTAAGATATAAAAATAAATATATTTTTATAGTAGTTTTAGAATAAATTTATATTCTTTTAAAACAAAACATGAAGGAAAAAAGAAATGTCTCATTTATATGTTTTTTTTTATTAAATAGTAATTAAACGCTACCTCTTGATTTCTTTTTGAGTAAAATATCTTTTAGAAGTTTTATATTTAATTTAATTAACTTAAATATGTAAAATAACCCAAAACTAGAAGCTGCATCAAGATGTTAATTTTGACAAAAAAAAAAAAAAACTTAAAAAGATGATCCAATACAAGTTCGGAAAAAAATTAATATAAATTTAGTAATGCTTGACTTTCTTGGAAAAAAATTATAAAAGGGATTAAATGTTAAAAAAAAATTCATATAAATTTAGTCGCGCTGAGCTTTCTTGGTGAATAATTCTAAATGAGATTACCTGTTAAAAAAACACTCTATGGCCAAGTCAATATAATGTTTTAAGAGTGTTGTTTTCATGTATGGAGAAAATATGATTACATGAGTAAGTGAGAATGATTCAAGATCATTTTCCTTTATATATATACTAGTTGGGTGCTCGTGCTACATGACGGGTTTATTTTTTATTTTCATAAAAAATACTATAAAAAATTATAATACAAAAATTAATATTTTTTAATATTAATAATATTTTTTTTCAAATTTATTAATTATTTTATTAATAATATTAATTATAATAAAAATAAAAATATTTTTATTTTTATTATAATTCAAAGTAGAGGGTTGGGTCCGTGGCTGGACCTAAGGTGGTTGGGGGTTGGGTCAGGCGGGGACCCAAGGGGGTTGGGTCAGGCGGGGACCCAAGGGGGTTAGGGGTTAGGTCGGGTGGAGACCCAAGGGGGTTGTGGGTTGGGTCAGCGTCCGGACCCAAGGGGCTTGTGGATTGGGTCAGCGTCCAGATCCAAGGGGGTTGAGTCCGTGGCCGGACCCAAAGTGATTAGGGTTTGGGTTAGAGTCCAGGCCCAAGGGGTTTGGGGCTTTGGGTCCGTGTTCGGACCCAAAGAGGTTGGGGGTGGGGTCCGTGTCCGACACCAAGAGGGTTGGTGTAGGGGTCCTTTGGAGTTTGGACCCATGGGGGGTTGGGGGTTGGGTTCGCATATAAACCCAAGGGGGTTGGGGGTCGGGCCAGGTGGGGACCCAAGGGGGTTGAGGGTTAGGTCCGTGTCCGTCCCAATCGGGTTGGGGTTTGGGTCCGGTATGGGGCTTGGGTCGGGTGGGGTCCCAAGAGGGTTGGGTACGTGATCGGACCCAATAGGGTTGTGGATTGGGTTCGCTGTCGAAACCAAGTGGTTTGGGGGTTGGGTCCGAGTCTGGACCCAAGAGGGTTGGGGGATGGGTTGGGTCCATGTCTAGACCCAAACGGGTTGGGGTTTGGGTTCGTCATGTTTTGACCCAAATAGGGTTGGGGGTTGGGCCCGCGTCTGGACCCAAGGCCGTTGGGTTTGTGTTTGGGCCTAAGAGGGCGGGGATCGTTCATGTCCGGACCCAAGAGGGTTGTAGTTTGGGTCCGTGGTCGTACTCAAGGTGGTTGAGTCTGGGTACGGGTACTTACAGAGGACCCAAGAAAAGTGGTTCCTGACACAAGACCCTTTAGCCTTGGGTCCTGACGCCGGACCTAAGAGCACTGAGTTCTGTTGCAGGAGCCAGGAGTACTGGGTTCGGACATAGGAGCCAAGAGAACTGGGTTTTGACGCTGGACCTATGAGCCCTGGGCCACGCAGGGTCTGCAGCCATGTAATTAGGCTAGACCTAGCGCACAAGCAGGGCAGACCCATTACCTGGTGTCCCCATGTGGCGCGCGGGTTTGGCTCAGTGCCCAGGGCAAGCCAGCCCCAGTGCCACGTGGGCGCGCAGGTCTGACCCAACACATAGGCAGGGCAAACCAAACGCCAGGTGTACCCACTTGGGGGCGTGGGCTTGACTCATGTCCAGGGCAAGCCAGCCCTAGCGCTAGGTGTCTACATTCAAGGCCTGCAGCCCCACCAAATGCATCCCGGTAAAAAGACAACCCCACCCCTCCCCTGCTGCCCTTGCAATTCTCTATGGCAAGGGCTAGTCTAGGTAAACAGTAACAGGGATACTGAGCCCTTTTAGTATATTGTATTATATATATATATATATAGAATTAGCTTCTTAGGTGTACCATCTTCTAATAACTTTATGAGTTGTAGCCACATTATATAGGCTAAAGGTGTTAGTGTAGTGCATAATATCAACATTAATAATGAACTAAAAAGAAGATGAAAAAAAAGGTAGGCTTAATTAAGTTTGGTTTGACCATGGTTAAACCAAACATAAAAAAGTGTTACTCGAAGTCAAAATGAGTTCGGTTGGGTTTAGTTTTATCTGATCAAATCGATCTAAGAGTAGAGAACCGAGACCAATTAGGTTCGATTTGATCTGATAGGCTCAGTTTGGGTTCAGTATGACCGTGGTCAAACCAACTGAAAACCCTTTGAACAAAGCCTACAAATAGGATTGGTTTGCCCTTTGAATCGAGCCAAACAATGGGCTCGGTTTAGGTTTGGTTTGACCTAGTCAAACCAAACCCAATAGGAGGTCTTAGGTTTGATTTGACCTGGTTAAACCAACCCAAAACTATTTGAACTGAGTAAAAAAATAAGCTTGTTGTTCTCGATTTAACTTGGTTAATCCGAGCTAACATGTTTTGCATAAATTCACATCATATTTTTTTCTAATCAATTTTTTAACACTTTGTTAAAAAATTGACTTGTGAAAAATAGTGTGAGCAATGATACCTGACAACACATGCCAAACAAAATAATACTTAACATGTGAGTCTGCAAAAGACTTGTTGGTAGATGGTAGACGTTTCATATTTTAGATGTACTAAGTCACTATACAGGGTCATGGTGAAGTGGAGAGAGTGGGACAATAGACAATACCATGTGATCTTACCATTCTCTCTCCATAAAATACAACTTACCAATCCTCAAGATTTTTGTAAGCTCTTTGCTTCTTATTGAGTGTGAGATTTCAAATATGAGGAGTGCGAGATTTCAAGTCCGAGGAAAAATTCTTCTTTAGTTTTTTTCATCAATAAAAAGGCAACTTCTCCATTTTCACCACTTGTTTATAATATTAAGAGACAACTATTAAATGACCTAGCCCAATTATCAAACAAAAGCCAAAACTTGGGCTCTACCAAACCGAACCCAATCTAGGTTCAGTCAATCGAGCCAGCTGGACTCGCTTGATTCATTGGACCAAGTCTAAGAAAATTAAAGTACGGAGGAAATCTAAACAAATGATGAACTTGGAAGAGAATAACATTATAGGCCTATTTGGTTTCAGTTGAACCTAAACTGGAGAAGAGAAAATTTAAACATGTAAACTTGATGAAGAATATCATGGAGACATTGGAGATACTTTCACCTTGGAGAAATAACCAAAACTTGGTTCAGTTAGTCAAGGCTAAACTAGGCCCATTTGGGTTTGGTTGAACCCAAACTGAAGTAGTATAAAGAAAATTTAAACAAGTGATCAACTTGGTGAAGAATAACATTGAGACAGTAAAGATACTCTTATCTTAGTTTTTAACTTAGAGAAATAACCAAAACTAGGTTCAGTTAGCTGAGACCAAGCTAGGCCCACTTTTATTTGGTTGAACCTAAATTAGAGAAGCATGGAGAAAGTTTAAACATGTCAACTAGCAAAGAATAACATGGAGACATTAGAGATAATTTCACTTTGGAGTTTAACTTGGAGAAATAGCCAAAATTAGGTTCAGTTAGCCGAGGCCAAGTTGGGCCCACTTTGGTTTGGTTGAACCCAAATTGGAGAAGTATGGAGAAAATTTAAACAAGTCATCTGGAAAAAAATAACATGGAGATATAATCTCGAAGACATTGAATATATAATAGAAAAAAAATATATCTTCTTGTAGATTTAATTGGAAAAATAATTGTTTGGTGAGGAAGACTTATAGAGCCCTTTTGGTTTGGTTAAACCCAAACTGGAGAAGTATTGAAATAATTGTTATCTGATAACAAACCGGGCTTGGTTGAGAAAAACGTATTGAAATAATCATTATCCGAGGACAAATTGTGCCTATTTAGGTTTAGTTGAGCCCAAACTAGAGAAGCATACCATTTGGGTTTGGTTGAACACAAACTAGAGAGGTATTGAAGAAGTATTTAATTAGAGAAATAAATGCTTTGTTATCTGAGGACAAGCTGGGCCATTTGGGTTTGGTTGAGACTAAGTTGAGAAAGATTGAATAATAGAGATTAAATTGGAGAAATAATCTTGAGAAAAATAAAGTATAAAACTTCTTTAAGATTTAAACAGGACACAAATTTTAGAGATACACCGTATTAGGGATTCTGGAGATTTAAAGACAACATAACATAGGAGACTTTAATTGAAGTACATCTTCAAGTGATTAGAGTGTCATGCATGTGTAAGAATTTTTTTTCTCCTTCATCTTATATGTGATAAGTAGATTTAATCACCCTCATTACTCTGAATGATCCATCTTATTTTGGCGTCAACTTTCATTTTTCTACAACATTATTTATCGCTTTCAACTTTCTAATACCCTATTTCCTATTTTAAATCTTTTATTTTTCATTATGACGTTATAATATTAATAACTTGATGGTGAAATACCTCATTCTTTACTACAACACTCAATCTAATCTCCTCAAGAAAGTCTAAGTTTGCCCTTAGTTCTTGATCATTGGTGGAGAAGTCAAGAGGAAAAGTGTTTCACCAATAGAATTATTCTGAGCAATTAGATGGGATCCTGGTATTACCCTTAAAAGGTTGGTTATCTCGAGAAGAAACTTAAGAATTATCTCGCTTTGAAGATACTTCTCTTTATTTGTTAAAGCGGTTGTGTTCTTATTGTGATGCACTCGCTTCCTCTACACAATATGGGTTGAATGTTCTAAGTCGGAACTGGATATTCCTAACTCATCTATTTGGAAGGGTTCTTCAAAAGTGTTAGAAGAGTTTGTCTCAGAATTAATGGTTTCAATTAAAAGGGTTTTGATATGATAAATGAATCATTCTTCTAATTAAAGTTTATGGAGTTTGGTATTTACTCGGCAAAACCTAGAGGTATTACCTTTCTGGTCATATTTGTAATATGTAATGTATTTTGGATAAATTTAGGCCAGGGTTTTGAATGAGAAGGTTTTGTGGGCTTTTTTATTGGTCTTTTTGTAGTAGGGCTTAATTTTGATATTAAAACCTTTCCTGTATTTGTGGGCTGATTTTTTATGAGGGAGTTTGTTGGGTTTTGTGTTAGGCTTGGAACAATTTTCACTGCATGTTGGCTTCTGTATGGATAAGTTAAACTATTGACAAAAACTACCTAGTTCTTGTTTAGATCTTCTCATCTCCCACTTAAGATGTTTTCAGAGTTTAAGGTCTTGACATATCTGAAGACCTTCTTTTTATGTAAAACTAACAAGCTCATCATAAGTCAATTGGTTATAAGGAATGGTTTATTGTAATAAAAGTGTCTTTGATTTTATTTTTGACTCTTTCTCCTAGAAAGGTTGGTAAACCAACAATGAATTTTTCTTTCTAGAATGTTTGATTTGAGTCTTTTTTGAGCATGACACGAGCAAGAAAAGTTTTTTTATACCATTAAAAATCACTGAGTTTTTGGTATCTAAGGTTTGAAAAAAGTTCAACATTTTTGTTTTTAAAATAGGAAGGATCACTTACAAAATGTAAGGAAATGGTTAAGATAAAGGTTGAAACTGCATCTTGAATGATGTTTCCATCAGATTCTAGGATAGGTATTTAGTCTTCAGTCAGTTGGATGGAGTTTAAGATTTTAAGGTGTTGTGTTTCAGTGAGATGATAATCTCACCACCTTTTTAATTAGCCAAAACAACCAGCAATAAGGAGTTCAACTATAGCTTTGTTTGGGGTTCTAATTTGAGTTTTATAAGCATTGGCAGTCATGGTCATTTGTTGTAAGGTGTTGGTTTATAATGGTTGATTCATTTTAGATTGCTATATCTAGAGAAATAGATGTTTCAGGGTTTCTCCAAATCAATTTGTTGATTTTAGACTTTCTTCCTGAGAGGCTTCTTCATATGAAGTTTGGATTTGATTATTTTTTACAGTGTTTATATGGCCTGTAGAGGTTGGGGGATGGTTACTAATTTGGGGTGTGTCAAGAGCAATTAAAGTGGAAGATGAAGTTTTAAGGCGATTGAGATAATCGTTGATAGCTTTAAGGAATTCTTTTTTGTTGTTTTGTAATAGGGTTTGGCTAGTTTTGGTAACCTGATATAGTTTGAAAACTGAGCTTTTAATTGTTTGGTCAATAAACTTGGATGAAGATTCAATAAGAGAGACTAAAGACTTCTAGATATGTTTTTTTTTTTTTTTTTAATTTTACTAATTGCTTTTCTATGGTGTCGAGGATGGTATTTGTAAAGAATTTTGTTGGATGGTGTATTTAGTATTAATGGTAACATCTTTATTTGGGGATTTGTAAGGAGTAACTTTTATTGTCTAGTTATTGTAAGGGATTTTAAGGTTTCTCAAAGGAGGATGCCCAGACTCAATGCATGCATGTTTTGCAAATGGATTTGCAATATGATTTTCAGACACGTAATACAATTCAAACCAATTAAAGAATAAGATTTGTATTTATATGATGCAACGAAATCATAAAAATATTTTTGTATTTCCTTTTTTCATTGCATATTTTTTTTTTGAAAAACCAATATCTATTTTTAGAGTTAGGGTTGGCATAAAAATTATCAATAAAATATTTTTTGTTTACAACAAAATCTGTTTCAAGAACATTAAACTCATTTAGGATATTCTCTGGTATAGAAGATAATGTTGGAGAAGTTAGTGGAAAATGTTGGAGACCATTATGAATATATTTATAGTTTCAGTCTTGATGTTTTTGTAAGGAGTTTTTGAAATTGAATGGTTTTAAAAAGTTTTGTAAGCTAAATATCAATTTCTTTAGTTTTTATTGTAAAATCAGTTTTGAAAAGATTAAAAGAAGAATTTTGATAAATCTAATTATTTTGAACTTTTAAAATTTTTCAATCATCAATATTATTTGTAAAATTTTTTATAGTAATTTCTTCACTATTAATAACTATTTTATATTCAGAAGAATCAGAGGTAGAAGATATTGAAGGAAAAGTAGTTCGATAAAAAACAAAATATATGATTTTGAAAAGATAATTAAAAAATAAGACTCCAAGTTATATGAATTTATTGTCGTCTTAACTTTTAAATGAGACTTACAACCATTCAGTAGAATTGATCTATATTTCTAAGGTTCTTTTTTCTCTACCAGAGTTCTTGTTTTAACTTTATCTTTAATAATCTGATAAATATATATTTTTGTTTTTAATATATTATTAATTTCACCTAATCGTTTTTATTTTGTTAAAGTCTTAGTAAATTTAGAAAATAATAAAGGATAATAATTTTTTTTTTAATTATTATACTCTGAAAGTGGATACTAAAAATATGACTGCCAAAAATATAACTTGTATATCATATAACATAAGGTGTAATAATAATTAATTAAAGATTAAAGAACATAACAATCAATCAAATTTTCTTATAAAAAAATTCACGTAATAATTCATGGGCCTTACATTTAGCTATAATAACAGAGCTGAGCCCAAAAGATGCTTAAATTTGGATTTGGGCCACGTTCTACAATTAAAATATTGGAAACAGCAAAACCTTTCGTGGACGTATCAAAATCCCTGACTTGTATGTTTCAACTCTTGTAGCTTTCAAATTCTAAGCTCATAGCAACATGGAGATTGAATCACAGGATTCTGCTCGAAAAGGTGAGTCAAAACTTGAACGAGTTATATACCCATTAATAAATACTCATCAATAATGCTTTTTTAATTAATTAAAATTTATGTTTTCGATTTGATGCAGTGATTATTCAGTTAAAAGCCACTGCTGATGCGCCTATTCTCAAGCAAAAGAAGTTCAAGGTGTAGTTTTCCCCCCCACTCATATCTACATAAATTTATACATGTGTTATGTAATGAATTGTCGGTGGGTTTTGTATTTCTGTGTTTCTATGCTTGTGGGTTTGTCTAATAAGGATAAAATTTAAATAATAATGTTGGCTGGTAAAAATAAGTATAAACTCATAGAGATAGAAAGAATCGAGGGAAGATCTTGCCAATTGTTATCTTGGTATAAGCTGGAATATCATTGAATAAAAGTTTTTCAAGCAAATAATTGTAGCTAGCATGAGTTGAGGCAAAAGTACTTTGGGGAAGAACAAGGTGTTTTGCAGGAGGAATTTTGAATTTTCATTGGGAAACTATGTTTTGGTTGTAGATTTTTGCATATGAATGCGATCATGTTTATGCCATTGAACTCTATGCAATTAGAAACATGTCTGCATAGCAAGTGTGATGTTTACTGTATGATTTTAGGTTTGTGCGTGTCCTTATTGAGCTTGATTTATGTTTGCGAGACGAGCCACAACATTAGGGTCAAATTCACACATAATAGAACTGATCATAGGTTTTTTTTTTTCTCGCAATTATAAATAGAGTTTATGTGTGCCTTGTAGCCATTGCCATTGGGCCACGAACTTGAAGCTTGGAAACAAGTTGCATGACAAACTGCAAGTTGAAACACACCCTTCATTAATAACTTTCTTTTGCTATTCTAGAGAACAATTTGACTGCTATAACGTAGAACTCCCAGGAAGAGCATAATCAATGGGACAGGGCTTTTGTGCTTCAGCAGAAAACATTTCGCTAAATTGCATTGGAAATACTTTTTAAAATCAGAATAACTGGAAGTTGAACTGTTTCCCATACAAGAATTGGCTTAACGTTTCCAGATACTGGTTTTTTTTTGCAACTAAAACTTTCTTGCATTTCATTATTATATGATGATGATATTTATACACATTGAGTGAATGTGGCAGATGCTTGGAACTGATAAGTTTGCTAAAGTGATTGACTTTTTGCGTCGGCAAATTCACAGGGAGACCGTGGTAGCTTATCGTTGATGTTGATTTCTCTCCAATTTAGTAAAGTATTAAAAATAAGTGGGTTTCTGGGATAGTGATGCTTTCTGTTTCTTCCTTGTTCTTTAGTTTGTATACATCAACAGCGCATTCTCACCAAATCCAGATGAATTGGTGATTGATCTGTTTAATGTAAGTTTTTGTAGCAGTTATTTTTGTTTTATTTATTTTATGTTCTCTCATTATTTGTCGCTGTTATAGATCCCTGCTGATTTTAAAAATATTACTTGGTTTTCAGCTCATACATATTCATGTTAAATTTTAAGTTCAATTATGCTGTCCCAGACCCAGATTGCATTGTCAGAGCACTGATTTTTTTATTTTTTTTTATTTTTCTGGTGACAATTATGAAAGACTAAGTAATTGCAACCCAGTTATGTGTAGACTGGTGATTTTGGCCAAGACGATTCTTTTATTACTTATGTGTTCATTGTGCTTAAGTTTGGAACAAGCGACATTTGCTTATCAGCACACTACCAGTTTTAAGTATGGAGCATTTTGTTAATCTGACTCTCTGGAAGAAAACAATTGAGCTACATCAAATGGTTCACATGAAATGAATTGTTACTTCTCCAAATATTGTACCCGACTACCCATGTGCCGAGCTGTGTACTCGAGCACAAATATTCCATGCAAATGACAATAGATGTAGATTCTACCTGTGGTTTCTGTCCTTGCCCTTTTAGCCAATTGTACTAATCTGTACTCAACTCTGATGAACATGGCTTGTGATGTATCATTGCCTAATTCTTTTAAAAAAATAATAATTAAGACTGACATTTCAGAAATGATATGTGGCAGTGGACAGATGGTTCACTCATCGAACAAGGTTCAATGAAGTTCTCTTGAATTTCTTAGTGCTTGTTTTTTTTCCCCTGGTGACCATAAAACATAACTAAGATCCTTTTTTTTTAATTGGTTTGTTTGGATTTTGATTTTTTTTCCTCTCACTGAGTTGCTCCTAACCTTGGTTGAAGTCATTTTTTATTAGATGCATAATTGCTTTGTATGTCCTTGAATCTCCCTCTTTTAACCTTTCCACTTCATCAATTCAGAATTTCGGCGTTGATGGTAAACTGCTGGTCAACTATGCCTGTTCAGTGGCGTGGGGCTAACTTTCACGAACAGCTATGCCGATACACTGTTCATACTGTAAGATCTTTTGCTATACATTATTAATATTTCTTGGATTCGTTGAGTAACCATAGAACTTCACTACAGCAACCCTGCAATGTCCTTTGCGCCGAGTACTGATTTCTACCTCACTGTTCTGTAGATTTCATGCAAGAGCAGTACATGATTTGTCGACAGACTGAGAATATGATTGAAGAAATGGAGATTACGTAAAATTCACATGCATCTGTCAGAATTGCTTTATTTTTTTATTTCCGGTTGATGTCCCACTTCGATACTGTTTGGACTTGCGATTCATCTTGTGATTGGATGCATATAGTTTACTTTTAAAAAATATTAAATTGATATTTATTTAGTGTTTTTCAATAGTTTTGATGTATGGATGAAAAAAAAATTAATTTTTTTTTTAATATATTTTCAAATAAAAAAATATTTTTTGAAAACATTTTTATTTAAAAAACCTACTTGAATCATTCAATTAACTGCTTCGGTTCCTATGGAATTTTACTTTTAACCTGGCGTGCATAGACAAGACTTGTACTGGTTTCACATGGTTCTAGTAAAGGCTGGAAATTTCTTTTGTATAATTTGGTTTTCAACTCTTGGATACGACACAGTTTGATGTGATGATGACATGCCATGTAGCCCTTTACCAACCCTTTTGGAATGTTCACAGCAGTTCGAGAATGATGCCCATCATAATTCCAAATTCGTTCACAAGAATCTGTAAAATGATGGAGCCATGTCATTGCATCCACGAGTTGTTACAAAGTGCATTTGAAATTCTATATATTCTCTCATAATATTATTAAATTGTGAGGATAAATTTCAACTTCTTAATGTTTGTGAAGGTAAACTTCACAAGATTTTTTGGGTTCTTTTACAGTCGGGTTCTCACTCCTATGGACTGTAATTTGAAAGCTGAATTTATTTAAGCTTGTGGGGTTGCTGGAGATTTATATATGATGTTGGAGATTTTTTTCCAAGCACGTACTCATTGAAAAAAACATGTTTTCAGCAATTATTGTAAATTGGACTTAAAACACGGACTCTTATACTAAAATTTTCTTCGAATCTAAAAGCTCTGTTGCTTGTAAGTTAAAATTTTGTAACTATATGAGGTAGATAAGGCTTTCAAATTGGACTTAAAAATTATTGTTAGGGATTAGTTATATTTTTTTAGTTAATTTAAGAATTTTTTTTTCTTTTTAGTTTAGAGTGCTTTTATTATTTTTCATGTTTTATTTAGGACATTTAGTGTATTATTTAATGAGTCTAAGAGAGTTGTTATATTTAGTTTTGATATTTGAAAATAAAATTGAAAGTATTTTTCTCCTATCTTGAGAATTTTGTATGGCTAGGGTGTCTAAGCACTTTACACATAACCTTTCCTATTAACCTTTTGACCTTCATTTGTTGATATTGTTTTCATCTATGTTAGTTAATGCAAAGCCCAACGATTCTTTTATTGTTGTTTGCTATTGAAAAACCTTTTTAAAAACAAATGCAAGATTAGATGTGTTCATGTAGGAGGTGAGGAGGTTCCATCTTAGGAACAATACGTTCAAGGTCACAACATTAATGAAATGAAAATTAAGAATCCTCAAAGCAGGTTGCAAAACTAACTTGTCGACTGGTTGTGACTGGTTGAGAGACTTGCAGAGGTAAGTTGTGGGATTAACTTGTCAATTGGCATAAAGAAACTTGGAGGATTGTGAGGGAGTGATCACAAACTTGTAGTCAGTTTTTGAAAACTTGTTTTAGATTAGAATGAATATGATATTGAAATTAATTTTTTTTTAGGATTATAGTTTGTGGATTGGAATCAACCACTAAAATTTAATGATAAAGAATTTTAAGATGTCATTGAGCTTGAGGGTTGTAGGAATCCTAAAATTTCTTTCAATTAGGATCTAAAAGGATTTTCTCATGAAAGTGAAGACTTCTTTGATATTTCAAAAGAGTTCTTAGGAGCTAACTTTAAAGACATCAAAGTAGTAGAAATTTCCAGCCACAAAGAAATTAATGGACCATCTTATTGTTCCTTGTTAACAATCAAGTGTCAAAAGTTGAGGTTTGAAGAATTTCAAGATGGTTTTAGTATGGTTAACAAAGGTGTGTTGCCAAAAAATAATATTCTAGTTGTTGCCAAAGACAATAGCATCATGCTTGATTCCAAATTTAATGCTTAGTTATGCAATTTTATTTTGCTAAGAGGTTAATGACACCCTATTTCTTGTAAGGTTAAATCTTCATAACTTTCTGAGGTTGGTAAGGACCCCAAATTAGGTATAGAAATTGTATTTAGGATTGATTGTAATTTCCTAGTTAATTTTAGATATTTTTTCCTTTTAGTTTAGAACTCTTTTATTATGTTTTTGTTTATGATATCTATTGTATTGTCCAAGTACCTTAACAGAGATGTAATATTCAGTTTCGTTAATTAAAAATAAAATTGATAGAATTTTTCTTCAAATGTAAAAATTGTATGAAGAAAAAAATGATTTTGAGTCACCCATGATAGGTGAACCAATCTATATTAATATTATTTATATTACTAATTAAGGTAATATAAAAGAAAAAAGATAAAGAGTTATTATATCTTGACATTAACTGTCAAAGGTTGTAATTTTTCACCCTTATAAATATATTTGTTAATAGTAGCAGATAATAACAAGAAAGTAAGAGAGAATTAAAAATAAAAGATGAGAAGAGACTCTTGAAGCAAGCTCTTTACTAATTCACATAAGAATTGTTTTTGCAAAAAAAAAAAAAAAACAATACACTTAGACCATGAATAATAAGCATGATTCTTTATTATTTAATGTGATGATGCTTAGACTAGTGATATAAGTTTCATGGGACATGATTATTTTGTTTTCTTCCTTCTATTATTTGTTTTTCCAATATTGGTATGAGAGCCTGTTGTTACTTTTTTTTCTATTCTAAAAAACATTTTTTTTCAATAAAATAAAATAAAATAGAAGTTTAGTGGGGTTGTAACTTGAACTTCTAGCATATGCCCTAATTCTATGAATATATATACTACTAGAATTTATATGCATATGTGCATCTAACTATTTGAACTTGGTGTTTGTGAACCGATGGTGTAATTCCTTACATGCTTCTTTTAATTTTTGGCAATTGATACATGTTTCTATTAAATTTTGTGCTTTAATTGGAAAATAATGTAGAGTCTACCTTCATTGAAAATAATTAGGGAAGGTGGTAGAACTCGGAAACATGTTCCATGTACATCAATATTTTCATTGTGTTCTATGTATATCAAACAAGTTGTTCACTCAATTTTGGATGTTTGCTATGCTCTATTGAAAAAAATAATATTTTATAGATATATTTATATGTAAGATTGCTCAACAAAGATAAGCCTAACAAGGTGGTGCACATCACTTATTTCATTGAGGTGATAAGGGATCAAGTCCTTTTGTCAATATTTTGTTAAATTAAACCTCAACAATTAAATGTGGTTTTTTAGGAGAAACGAACTAGGGGGATTTTTGTTGTATTTAGAAATGCGGTTGAAATCGTATTTTTTTTAAATGATTTTTTATTGATTTTTTTATATTTTTAGATCGTTTTAATGAGTTGATGTTAAAAATATTTTTTAGCTATGGTACAAATGGCTATTTGATTGAAACATTTCCTAGTTCATTTGGGAGTATCTGATAATGTTATTAACCCAACACAAGTAAACTGTGATGGTCAAGCTATAATAGTATATACAAAAGACTCTAAGTACTATGAAAAAACCAAACACGTAGATATTAAGTTTAACTTTGTAAAGAACATGGTTGCACATAAGGAAGTGAACATGAAGTACATATCTACACAAAAAATTATTGCAGATCCATTTACAAAACCTATTTCAAGAAATGTTTTCATTAGTTATGTTAGGTCACTTGAATCACGTAGATATTGATGTACTAATGTATAATATTTTTCCAACAATGTTCATAAATGTTTTTATTATTAATATTGATGTTTTAATGGCGCCTAATTACATAAGTTGTGGGACATACATAAATGCTTGTGTTTAGTACACATGTTAAAAATAAATTATAAGAAGTATGTCGTATAAATAAAAGATTGGCTTTCTTATATAGACAATCACCTTTATTATATTATGATGAATGGAGATGAAATAATTTTAAGCTTGTTATATAAGTAATAAGATAGCACTTAAGCTTAATATATGAAATTTCTCCTTATTAAAACAAAGAGGTCATTGGAATATGTGTTATAACTTTGACCCTATGTGAATATTTAAAATATCATTTTATTTATCTTATCACTAGATATGGGCTTTGATAAATCAAAAGTGAATGAGCAGATAAGTGAACTCAAAGTTAGACATTGAGTATGTACACATTGTCATCTGTACAATATTATTGATAAAAACAAACACTTCAAAGAAAAGAAGATGATACCATAACTTGTGTTTTATACCACAAGTGTGTAATATAACCAATAAAGTTAATACAAACTAAGATCCATATTTAATATTATGTAAGACCTTTAAAATTATTAGTAATCTTTACTTGTGCCCTTATAACTCTTATCTGTTGCCAAAGGATTATGAATGATTCGATCTACAGGGATAGTACTAGAAAAACAAGTTAAGCAGAAGTTGAGGGAATCGAGAAAAGAGAAAGATCATTTTGGTATTATTATATCGACTTGTATTCATTGGTCGACCAATTATATTTGTCTATATGATAAGACATAATTATAAATACATAAAGTATAATAAATGAAATCATGAGAAATAAAAGATGTGATAAATGATCTAGGGTACTACATATTGCATCTACTTTATGTCTTATTATTGGAGAAGCTATATACTCCTAACAATATATAGCAACTGAGCTTTTAAAGTATGCCTGATCACACAACCTATTAGTCAAGTATGAATTTTTCAAAATTAATGAGAGAGCTGATCCCATCATGTGTGAGTGGGAGATGAAGGAAAAAATAGTTTTGGTTTAACCCAATTCATATCAATATTATTTATATTACTAAGGTAATATAAGGAAAAATGATGAAAAGTTATATTCTGATAATAAATATATCTTCACTCTTATAAATATATTTGTTAACAGTTAATGACAATAATAACTAGAAAATAAGAGAGATAATAGAGAAAATTAAAAATACAAGAAAAAGAATGTATTATCTTTCAAAAGATGAGAAGTGACTCTTAATCAATTCACAAAAGAATTGATTCTTGAAAAAAAAAAACATTTAGGCTGTGAATAAGAAGTTTGATTCTTTATTTTTTAATGTGATTACGCTAAATTAGTGATACAAGTTTCTTGACACATGATTATTTTGTTTTCTCCTTTCTGCAAATTGTTTTCCCACCATTTTATATAGCTAGCGTTTCTCGAACCCTTTTCATATCTGATATCTCTAACTTTTGGCTTGATATAATTAATCGTGATGATATCTCACAATATACTGTACCAAGGATGTTTGTTGGGCAAATTTAAAGAGATGCCAGTCTGTTGTACTTCCTATGATATTTTCAGCTGCTACAGCTTTTACTCTCATGATGTGGTAGATTAGACAAATTGGTATGTAGAATTTAACAGGAAAAAAGTTGCGCTACGTACTTTTATGGCCATTTGATTCTTGGACATGTGAAATAGCTCTTCTTTGTAACCCGTCAGGCAGGACCACTCTTGTCTACGAGCCAACTCCTGAGGTCATAACCATGAACGGGCTCTTGTTTATTGATTCGGCGCCTTATGATTTATTGTGTATCACTTGGACCGTACCTAGGAAGGTTTTAGAGACAAATTGTACCGAGCAAAGTAGCAGAAGGGAATCCTCGGCAACTCAAAAAAGAAACAATGCATAGCATAGTTCATCATCGAAGCTGGTCCTGAGAAAGATGAAGATAGAGTAAATAGATTTTGTACAGTTTATGCTAGTTCAGGTCAGCTGAGATTTAAGTGTAATCAAGCAGGTAGCTGTAGTTTTCTTCTTGTAATTCTAGTACGTACCTACAGCAAGAATGATGTAGTAGGAAATTCTGCCCTTATCATTAAGCAAATTATTGTGTTGGAAAAGACTAGAAAGAAGGTGATGCAACAAATCGGACTAGATGACAAACAAGGCATCACAATGCGTTTCTAATCATGTTGCATGAACAAATAAAAAACAATTTAATGCTCGATAACGGTACACAATTTGCTTATAAATTATTCTTTGGACTCCACCATTAGCTAGGAAATCAAAGACCATGCATGTGAATTTTCTAACAACAAAGCCATTCCACAAGTTCTAGCTCTAAAATCAATCCAATATAACTTTGAGAAGTATAATTCAATTGGTCAGGTTTTGAGTTTGTTCTTTAAAAATTACTAATTTAAGTACCACAAACATCAGAGCCACTAAAAGTTGTCTTGATCGTTAACTTCAAGATCTTAGAAAATTAATTAAGGTACGTGTAAACTGACCCGGATATACGTTAAAAAATAATTATAATAACCAGTCCTAGGCTGTATCTTGAAGACCAAAAGTGTCGATATTGTCATGGCATAGACGTATAGTATGCTGGATTTACCAATTTGAAATATACGGCAACAATTTGGAATTTGGATTCCTATTCATTAGAAACACTGGCTTACATACTCATCCTGCAAAGCTGGGAAAGGATGTAGATGTCAGCTTTGCGACCCTTCAATGAAACTTTGATGATTAAAAAGAAAAGGAAAAAAGTTTACTACCCTTGTAAAAAACGAGAGAAAGGAATGTGATATTATCGTTCAGATAAAAAAGATTGATATTGTGACTCACATGCGTCTTTTCTCTATCATGGAGTCCCATCAGGCATGCGTAGCATTTCATAATCTTGAAGACATGTCCTTCTCACATTTATCATTATTATTTTATTTTTTTTGTCTTTACACCACCCTTCCATTGACAACGAATCTAAGAACCAGCGGCCAAAACTTCCAAGTTTTTATATGCTTCTTTTAACTTTGTAAATGGCTATCCATGGTTTCTTCATTTCCATTTTACAGTGGCATTATGGCCATGGTGGCATCTAACGATTAACGTGGAAGGAAAAAAAACAAAGAAAATCAGTCCAAAAAACGCCTCCCCCAAGAAAGAAAGGAGCCCACACACAACATAAACTGTTCCATATTCATGAATCATCGATCATGCAGCAGTCACACACACTCTGGAGCGTCACTCTCCCCCTGAGCAATTATTAATAGCAACTACACTATAATTTACAGCACTAAAATCAAGAGAGAAGCAAGTTTACACACTTTCATGACAAAACAGAACTTAAGCCTCGTCCATTTCAAGGAATCGGCTCATCCATTCCATGTTCAAAGTATCTTCATCGGTGAAATCAAAGAGATCGTCTATATTAAAATTTACATTTGAGCCTTCTTCACTTCCATTATGTGGCTTATTATCTTCTTTCAACTCCAAACTGATCTCTACTGTCTTTTTCTCAATTTTCTGGCATTCTCTATTTGAAGCTTCAATCTGTTTCCCTTTTTTGTTTATTTTCTTGCTCAAATGAGAATTCCAGTAGTTCTTGATCTCATTATCTGTTCGACCCGGTAATCTTCCGGCAATCAGTGACCACCTAAAACAAACGAAGGGAAAAGAAAACCTTGAAAATGTTCTTCTTGAACTAAAACTGACCAAGGAGCTAAATATATATGTTCATGAACCAAATAAAGAAAAAAAAAATACTTTCTCCCCAGAAAAGGTACTGCTAAGCAAGAGTAATAATTAAAGCAATTGGGAGTACTGTATAACTATTTGCCGTTGATGTTTGGATAACAATAATTACCTGTTTCCTAGTAGTTTATGAAGCCTAAGTATGAGGTCCTCTTCTTGGTCAGATATATTGCCTCTCTTGATGTTTGGTCTTAAATAATTCAACCATCTTAGCCTGCAACTCTTACCACACCTATTGAGAGCTGCGAAAATTCAAAGACACATCAAGCTTGAATTAGATCACAATACAGAGCGCACATAATTCAACTTGGGTCGTAAGTTGTTTATTTCCTTTGTAAGAAAAAATAAAATAAAATAAACAACAAAGTATGTACATGTATTACCTGCTTTGGATGCGATTGTCCTCCATCTTTTGGCACCATGAGTTGCAATAACCTCAGCCAGTTTCCTGTCTTCTTCAGCTGTCCATGCTCCCTTGTTGGGCATGGTTTCCATGGTCTTAACCGACTCTTTTTTCATAGTAGCCATTAATACGCTTGTCTTTTTCTGCGAGTGTGTGTTAGAGAAGAGAGACGAAGAGGAGAAAAGGGGAAGGTGTTCACTTCTCTGGGTTGCTGTTTCGGTCAGTACTACTGTGAATCTAACATTCCAAGTGGGAGAGAAGGCACTCAACTACCACTTATTTATATTTTGTTCGTGCGAGACAACGAGGGGTACGTAGTTCGTGATTAATTAAAAAATAAAATAAAGGAACTATGGGTATTGATCATGGCCTTCATGATTGCTGTAAAGTTTTTTCGAGTTACTACAAAGGCTGCTGGAGAGAAAAAGATTTTAGATTTATTATTGGAAAATGACCTCCTTTGTATTTTTTACTAGATTATTTGCACATCCGCTTTAAGTGACATGTGGACAATATTTCTAGTCTTCAAATTAATAAAAGATTCCAAAAAGTATAATATATTTGTCTGTTATATTTTATAAAATAAAAATTATTTTTGTTTAATAAAATATTCTTATAAGTGAAAATTATCCAAGATCTCATTTCTCAACATATATAAAAAATAAATATATATATATATTTAAAATATTTTAAAAGCTTCATTTATAATTTTGCTCAAGATTCTTATTCATCTTAAAGTCGGCTATGATTATTGTCCCCTATTATGACGTGGGTTAGATCATTTTTAATATAAAAAATATTTAGGCTTTACTAATGTTTTTTCTAATAGGAAAAAAAATTAAAACCACGTGAGGATAGATTCATTGTGACCCCGCAGACTTGACGGGTCCAAAGATAACTCAAATGACAGATAAAAATATAGTTTGACTCAAAGTAAATATTCAAGATGATATTTTTTTAAAAAAATAAAATGATAACATATTGAATTGATTCGAGTCAACTCGGGTTAACTTATCAATCCACATATTGGGTCATAAGACCATAAAAAAACCCCATAGAAAGCAACTCATGAGGCCTAATTTTTAATAAACTCAATATTGAATGATGGAATTAAAAAAAATCAATTAAGAAAACAAAAAAATGATCCAAGTAAACTCATGCTATAAGATCAAGATAACATAATAGAAACCAAATTAAAAAATATATATATGAAGCTTAATCTCTAATAAAAATAATGTTAAAGGACATAATTGAAATTGAAAAATTGATTAAAAAATAAACAAAAAAACAACTCGAATCAACTCAGATTAATACCTAAACTTGTGACCTGAGTCATAAAATTGAGATAACTTCATATAAAGCAAACCGAAACAAATAACATAATTTAATTATCAATCAATCCAATATTAAAGAATAAAACTAAAAAAAATTAACTAGAAAAATTAAAAAAAAACTCAAGTAAATCGGTCAAACTGTGATCTAAGTAATGAGATTTGGATAATCTTATAAAAAATAAATAAATAAATTACAAAATTCAATTATAAATTCATCTAATGTTAAAAAATAAAATAAAAATAAAAAAAATATTATTAAAATGAGCAGTAATGCGAGGAGGGGTAAAAAAAATATTATTTAAATGAGCAGTAATGTGAGGAGGGGTAAAAAAAATATTATTTAAATGTCCCCTCGGCTTTTAGTTTTTTGTTTTTTTAATATAATTTAATTTTAATATTTGGAAATTCATAAAGGTTAAATGAAAGGAGACAGTAACATGGAGGGGTAAAAACGTCTTACAGATCCGATGGCTGTAATAAAAGTCATCATCTACATATGTTAGGGGAGGCTGTCATCTAGTGGCTGTGGATGATAAATATTTAATTGACCACAGTTTCTTTTTCGAAATTTGGTCATTAAAAGGACTAATCTGATGACAGAAGGGTAGATGATTAAGCATATCAAGTAGTAGTTTTAAACGAAGTTCTTTGCAATATTGCCATGCGTTGAAGGTAAGAAGGACACCAAAATTACAAGCATTTTCCATTTTCCACAGACGAATCCCAGAGCCGTCTGTAATCCTGCATGGCTATACAACTTCTCAGAGCAATCTCCCTTAACATGCTCGGAATCATGGCATCCGGCTGATCAAGCATGAACGGATATCTCTGATTCCACAGCCACCGGTACCTCTCTGCTAAACTTAGCCAGTGCTGCATAATTAAGAATCGATGAGACTGCTCTGCTGCATTGCATAAGCAAGCACCTGCATCTGCAAATAACAGCAATAATATCCAGACAAGAAAAGGCAATTTGTTTTGTTTTAGGATTAGGTGAAAAGAGAGGAGCTGACACTGTTTCGACAGTGTACAGCGACAAGTTTCTGAAAAAAAGCTAAACACATGACTCGCGAGGTACAAGTGAAAAATAAAATATGAAAAATAAAAGTTAGGGAATATTGTGATTAAAGCTAAAGCAGACAAAATCTTCTGACAGATTAGTCTGCTAAAGGCCAAGCGGGGAAACTCTTGGTTGCAATGTAATTCAACAGTGGGGACTGCCTTAATATTGGTCAAGGTTTTTGTGTTGATTAAGACATGGATTTGTTAAAGATTAGGTCCCTTAAACAAGGAGAAATTGTATGTGGACTAAAAGCCAATCTGATTGCCTTTTTAAGATTTTTTATTATACCAATTAGTGTGTAATAATGGCCGGACTTTTAATTCTTCTTCATTTTATTTAAATAAGAAGATATAGGTTAATTTTGATGGAAATCGGACACCGTTTGTCAACATGGTTGCACCGTGATTTCGGTCAAATTTGAATTTCTTGTTTATTTCTTTTTAATGTATTTGAATTGTTTGATGTGTTTGGTGTTAAAAATAATTTTTTTAAAATATAAAAATATTATTTTAATATATCTATAACAACAACTTCTAAGTTCTAACACCGTACCTAACACTCCCTTGTCTCCTCGGTTTGGTCATCCAAAACTATAAAATCCGTTCTAGAAATTCTACCCCTCACCAAAACTATATGGCTCCTAGGTTTGTGTGTGCGTTCATGTGAAGACATATGAACGATTTCATAGACAATATTGACTTGATGGGCTGGACAAAATGATTCAGCAATATTACAATCGATACCTCCTAGCTAGCCTCGCACTACATTTTTCTTTTATTTTCCTCCAAGGCCCAATCGAAAGAAATTGCTGCGAGATCTACTTAGCCTTCAAAAGATTTTTTAGCCCAATCGTTCCTTGTAGCAGCTTCAACCTTTCACTCTCAACTTGAAAAAAAATCCGGCAAAAATTTCAACTTGTTTAAGAAAATTAAAAACACAAGAATATGGTCTTGAATGAATTGATTTAACAACTCCATTATTCAAGCACCTAATTAAATATGGTCTTGAATTAGATTTCATAGCTATAATTTCAAGACTGTTGCAATCTATTTGAACAACAAGGCTTGATCCGAATGATTTTTTTTTCTAGCTGCATTTAAAATTAAAATGAGCTCAATGCAATGAACCATTTATTGAACACACATTTTATTCTCTAACGTAATACTTAATATTATGGGGCTATTGCTAACGCAGGTAGCGATATTGTTGTAGCAAAAATCAATGTTGTTTTATTCTCATAATCACTCTGAATTACTATAGTGAATTTACAATGATTTTTTTTCGATTGTTCAATTTTTTTTTAATTTTATCTTTTTTGGGTTTGGTTGATCTAGATTCCTTATGGTTTGCTTTTGTTGGCTTTGCATGGGATTCTCGCGGTGCTGGGGAAAGAATATAGTGTTCAATTGGTGCTAAGTTTGAGGGAAAAAAAAAACAAATGTTATTCTATTTATTTAAAATAATTAAAGCTTTAGGGATGAAATCAAAACTTTCTAATTCATGGATTGATTTAAAAAAAAAAGAAAAAATATTAAAAAAGTTGTTGGCGTGTGTAAATAAATGAGAAAGGTCGCCATATTTTGGAGGCGCATACGATGTCCACCAACAATTGATTTCACATGTCCTTTGTGTCATCTGAATCGTCTCGCTATAGTCTACCTCCACGTGGATCTCATGTAGTGTCAAGAGCACTTGTTTGGCTTCGATGAATCATTCTTCTTTTCTTTATTTTCCTCTCTTTTCTCTCTTCTCACCTTGATTTCCGCATATGCATTCTCCAAAAAAACAAAGTGGGTTGCCCAAAAAACTTTTATGTCAAATTTGGTCCTTATTTTTATTATTGTTATTTTTACAAACTATTTTTTTTTCAACTTCATCCTCTAATATTGAATTTATTGGGAATTGAGTTTTGTAATTTTTCTTACCTTCTATGGCGTAATCCTAGTCTCATGACTCGTTTTGCAAGTTTGTTGAGTTGACCCAAGTTTGATCAAGTCTTTTTTATTATTATTTTTCAAATATTTTTTTTTTCAATTTCAACATCTAATATTAGGTTGATTTGGAATTGAGCATCACAATTGTTTTTCCTGATTTCCCATCTATGAGTTAATTCCAATCTTCTTATCCGAATCTCAAGTTTAAAAGGTTGACCTACATTGACTTTTCATCATTCGACATTGAGTTGATTAGATATTGAAATTCATATTTTTTTTTGTTTCCTTTCATTGATGTTATCTTAGTCACATGACACGAGTCACGAGTATGGCAGGTTAACTTGAATTGTCTTTTTTTTTTTTGTCTTTTTTAAACAAATTATTTTATTTTCAATTTCATCCTTTAACATTGAGTTGATTGAGAATTGATCTTTGTAATTTCTTTTAGTATTCTTTTTTCGGGGTTATCCCGTTCTCAAGACCTATGTCGCAGGTTCGTAGGGTTGACTCAAGTCTTTTTTTTAATATAATTTTTTTCTTTAATTTCATCCTTCAAAATTGGTTTAATTATGATTTATATGTGGAAATTTTTTAAATTTTTTTTCCAAGGTTTTACATTGTTCTCATGATCTGTATCATTACGAGTTTGATGAGATAACTTGGGTTGACACACGTCTTTTTTCTCCTTCTTTTTTAAAATTTAATGTATTTTTTTTCAATTTCATCTTCCAACATTACACCAGTTGGGAATTGGACTTTGTTAAATCTTTTCATTTTTTTTTCTTGTAGAATTATCTTGTTCTCATGACTTGTGAAACAAGTTCAACCGATTTACTCGGGTTGACTCAAATCACTTTTTTTATTCTTTTTTTTATTTTTTTTCCTCCAACATTTGTTGTTTGGGATTTGGGCTTTATGATTTTTTTTATTTTCTTTCTATGGGGTTATTGCAGTCTCATGACTTGAGTTGTGAATTTTGCATTTTATCAAGGGTTGCCCTAGTCAATTCATTATGTTGTCATCTCAATATTTTTTTTAAAAAAAAAAGATGTCGTATAATATGTCATTGTCACGGTATTTAAAGAAGATGTCTTATTTCATGATTAAATTATTTTTCTTACTAGGACACGTTAGCAACACATTTATTTTTATTTTTAAGTTTAAAAAAATTAATCAAACCCACGACATAGTGTGAGCCACAAATCCAGTAAAATATACTAAAATGGTTGGGTAAATCATTACACCAATCCATAGTGACACAAAAAAATATTGATTTCATTCTCAAGCTTTTATTTTTCAGTTATTGCCTTCGATGCCCAAATTAGTGACAAATTTCTTAAAACTTGTTAAGGAAAGAAATAATTTAATAAAAGAGGATAAAAGTATAAAACAAGGAGAAGTCTTATGGACAATCTCTAATACGCTAGAAAAAGTTATGTTTAGTCCATATACTTTTATTTTTCTTCCTCTTCAGTCCCTTTAGTTTCTGCAATTTTAATTTTGGCCTCAATTTTAATTTTCTTAATATTTTAGTCCCTTGAGTTTGAGAGAAGATAAAGAAATTCATCTGAAAATAAAAAAGGTGAAAGAAATTTGTTGGTTCGCCATAAATTGGCAACATTTGAAAATTGTAGATCAAGGTTGAGAGATGATTTTTTTTATTTAATTTTGTGTTTTTAGGCCTTTTGAGGTTTTTTTAGGTTGATTAATTGGTTGTTTTAGGCTCTATAACTGTTTATTATGTGTTTCTAGATGAAAATAAGTTGAAAATAATTTTTTTGACAAAACAATCACCCTTAATTTTCCAGTCACCACCATGGTGGCCGGATTCCAAGCGAGTGCTTTACTTTTGTGAAGGGACCCGACCCTTAAAAAATTTGAAAAAAGGGTCAAGCATGCTTGGGTTTCTTTAAAGGCCTAAGTGCGCTAGGCCATCTAGGTCCACACGCCATTTCTATTTTCCCTTGATTTGTTTTATTGATTTTTATCTTAAAAATCCTATAACATTTGGCTAATTTTTAATTAAACTTCATAATTTGCTTATGTTTGTTTTTTGTAGGTTTATCGCAGTCTCATATAAACATCCCGATATTTGATCGGTGCTCAATTTTATGAGTGTCAATTTTTTTGTAATATATTTAAATAAAAAGTAGTTTAAAAAACAAAATTATTAAACACAGTGAAGTCTATAACCCGATTGCTGGTATGGAGGGTTAACTTGGGTTAATTAGAAATTGAGCTTTATAATTTGTTATAGTTCGTTTTCTATAGGGTCATCTCATTCTCAAACAAATGTCTCAACTTTGAGTTGGTACTCAATTTTACGAGCGTCTATTTTTATCATCATATAAATAAATAAAAAATGTTAAAAACAATATTAAATTTAGTGAAGTTCATGACCCGAATTGCAAGTTTGGCAGGTTAACTTGGTATTATAAAAAATAAACTTCATAATTTATTTCGATTTACTTTCTATTGAGTTATCGCATTTTCAAACAAACACCCTATATTGGATGATGCTCGATTTTGTTAGCGTTTATTTTTTCATTACATAATTCAAAAAAAAAATTCTTAAACTCAATGGAGTCTATGACTCGGATTGGTGGTTTGGAGGGTTAACTTGGGTTAATTAAAAATTGAACTTTATAATTTATTATAGTCTGTTTTCTATGAGACTATCTCGTTCTAAAAACATCTCAATTTTGGATTGATGCTCGATTTAGTGAACATCTTATTTTATCATATACTTAAGTAAAAAATATTAAAAAATAATTTATAAACCCAATGGAGTTTCTGACTCGAATCAGAGGTTTGACGAGTTAATTTGAGATTATTAGGAATAAACTTCATAATTTATTTAAGTTTTCTTTCTATGAGATTATTGCATTCTCAAATAAACATTTCTCATTGGGTTGACACTCAAGTTGGTGAGAGTCTGTTTTTTTCATTATATAATTAAGTAAAAAAAAAGCTATTAAGCCCAGCGGGGTCGATGACTCAGGTCAGGGGTTGGACTGGTTTAGCTAGAAGCCTAAGTTGATTTAATATGTCATTGTCTCAATATTTACAAAGATTTAATGCTAAACCATGTTTTTACATGTCGTTTGGGCTGCTTTTGGATTTGTCATGTGATTGGATCATGTCGAGACAATTTTTAAATTGTTTAATTTGAAACCAGGTTAGATAAAAAGTCAAGTCGGATAGTTTCAAGGTTAGGGTCAAGTTTAAGGAAACTTGCAAACAATTCCTCGTGACCTGAACATTGTTTTATCTGACTTGCAATGTTGCACAATCTAGTTGTCTAGTTTAACATCTATAAAAAATTTACTCATCAATTAAATAAATAACATAGAATTTAATGGAGAAAAAAACCTTAAATATCCGTCACATTATTCTTATATGTTGTTTTATCTGTTTATGCTTCTCTTTTAGGGAAACTTGATCTTAATTTGACTAAAACTTAACAAAAACAAAAAAACAAAAAAACAAAAAAAAGGCCCTTCAACATTTTTCACTTGTTATTTCAAAATGTAATTAGTAGATTACTCACGCATTGTGATGGGTTCATTGTAATTTTTGTAAATCATCTAAATTTTTTATTAGATATTTATTATTTAGTAATTTATAATTTCCACTCACATATAACATCAATTATGTTAGGATGAATGATAAATTATGTCTATGAAAAGTCTATTAAAAACAAAGTGAATAGAAAATCAGTGAACCAACTATTATGACAGCAAATAAAATTCATAAAAGTTACTATCTATAAGATGGTGGTAAAATTTTTGACAAGAAATAAAAAAATAAAAGAAAATGGTTTTGAAGAGGCAAGAGTTGTTTTGAATGTTAAAAATCTTTTGGAATATAGACAACTCTAATAGTTAATTTAAAGTTATTTTATTTAAAAATAAATTATTTTTTTTATTTTAACAAACACAATTTTCTATTTTAAAAAGACATAACTTTATTTTAAAAATAGATTTTTAACAGAAATAATTTCTCATCCACCCTAATAATTTGTGATAGTGGAAGTGATGATTGATAAGCTACCACCCTTAAGAAAATACTTTAAGAATTATTTGGAGTACAAATGTAAGAAAATAGATATAAAGGACCTAATGGTGTGGTTGAGGATTGAGAAAAATAGTCAAGTTTCTAAGAAAGAACTATGGTAGAACACACTCATAAGACCACTAGTGGAAGCAACAAGAGACTTGAAAGGACTAGTTTTGTATATGATAAACAAGGACACCATGTTAAGGATTTTCATCATCTTAAAGCAAAAAATATGCAAGCCAACATGATTGAGAATATTGATGGAGAATCTATATAGCTTGATACAGTTGTGTCATAAGTGAACTTGATAGACAATCCTAAATAATGATGGATTGATGTTATAGTCATCTATCATATATGTTTCAACATGAATAGTTTTTCTAAATATGTAACAGTTAATGATGGATAATAGCTATCCATAGGCAACTACGTGTAAGATCCTAGGCCATGAAAGGGTGGTGCTAAAGATGACTTTTAGGAAAGAACTAACCTTGAACAAAGTGGTTCATGCTTCTGACCATAGTTTTTAAACTCGGCCGATCCAAGGCTCGAGTTTTGGGTTTTGATCGGGTCATTGGGTCACCCGGGTGAATTTGGTTTTTTTAAAATCAAAATAGCGTCGTTTTAGTAAAAAAAAAAGGTCAACAGGTTGAAACAAGTTTTTGACCGGATCTTGCTAGATTGCCGGGTCACCCCGAATTTTTCTTTTCCCTATTTTTTCTTAAACCCGACCCGGTTCCAGCCCCGACTCGACTGGGTCCCGGGTCGACCCACCGGGCCAGGTTTCAAAACTATTCTTCTGACATTTAAAATAGTTTAGTTTTTGGCTCGATGTTGAGCAAGATTGTGTTTAGAAAGTTTATGGGTAAGGGATAATTATGTGATGGGCTATTAAGGTCAATGTTATTTATTATACGTAAAAATAAGAAGATTAATAAAGCTTTTTCTTATATTTATTTAGTTGATTTTGTAATATATAACATAGTAGATAATGTCATATTAATTTAAAAAGTTTTTTTTTTAATTGTAACTTAGATTTACTCTTAAAATTTCATAAGGTTGAGAATATGATTAATATTATTTTTTTATGAGTTTTGTTATGAGCATGGCATAACCCATCAAACCACGACTCCTTATTCACTATAATAAAATAGTATTGTTGAATGCAAAAATTAAACATTGAAAGAAATGATGAATGCTATGTTAATAAGTTCAGAATTATCTCAGAACTGATAAGAGACTATTTTATCAAATATCTAAGAAGAGGATGAACAATACACCATTTGAGTTATGAAAAGGTGAAAGACCATCCAATAAATAGAATAAAGTATAAGGATATCTAGCTAAAGTTATGATTCCTTTATAAAAAGAAAAAACCCTTAAAATAAGACTTAAAACAATTGATTGCATATTTATAGGAAATTTTAACAACAATATTGCTCATCGTCAAATGCTTTTGATATTCATATCAATATTATAATTAAATCCATGAATGCATGATTTTTGTTTTTTTAAAAAATTCCAAGATAACTCTACTCAGAGCTCTGTCAATACTTTTTATGGCTATTAATATAAAATCTTTTTTAGGATGTCAATTTTTGACAATGCTTGTTCTTAAAGGAAAAAAAAATCTCTTTAAAGCTCTTTGAACCTTCTTTTTAAAGTTGTCATAATAAAATCATCTTCAAGATATCAATTTTTTATAAGGCGTATTTATAAGGTAATTCTCTTAAAAGTCTTATTAACACCATCTTTAAGGTTGTCATAAAAGAAATTCCTCTTTAAGATTTCATTCTTTGATAAAACTTATTTTTTAAGAGGGAACTCTCTTTAGAGTCCTCTCAACACCTTTTCTAGGGCTATTATCTTGAAATATTTTTGAGGATTTTAGTCTTTGACAAGGTTTATTCTAAAAAAAAACAATTTTCTTTTTGGAACCTCTTAACACACTTTCATGAATTGTCATCCTAAAATTCTTTATAAAATGTAAGCTTTTAATAAGACTTGTTCTCAATAGAAAACTTTTTTCAATACCCTTTTTAAGGTTGACATAATAAAAAAAAATTATGATATATATCTTCAACAAAATTATATCAAAAGACAAATCTTTTTAAGGTCTTCTCAGGTGTATATAATACAAAACTCACCTCATGGTACTCCTTCCAAAAACTTAATATAGGGTTTAACGTTACACATCCCTTTTAAATGTTTGCTAATTTCACTTTTATCAAAGGAGTTTATTTTTCACTACTTTCCTAAACATCTACTAGTTTCACCCTTGTCAAAGGTATACTTTTTCCAACTTTTTTACAGGTTTGGTAGTTTCACATTTATCAATTAGTATATTTTTCCCACCTTTTGATGGTATGCTAGTTTCATCCCTATCAAATGTAGACCTTTTCAAACCATCTTAATAGTGTGTTAGTTTAACCACTACCAATTGATTAATTACTCCCAACTCTTTTACGAATATGCTAGGTAGGGTTTTTTTAAAAAAACAAAATTGCAAAGAATGCTTTTAAGATACATGATGCCATTTTCTATCTCCAAAGGATACCATGCAATAGGGTCATGGATTTTTCATTCATTTAATACAAAGGATGCTATTAAGTAGCATGACATCCCTTTTCTTTTTCTTTTTCTTTTTTATGCTGAAAAGTCTTTATGAAAGGGGGTGACCAATTTCTCATTTATAAAATACAAAGAGTTTTTATAAGTTGCATGACCCTTTTTTTTATGTCAAAAAACTTCACTTAAGGGACTACAAATTTTTCATTCATGTAAATTCCAAGGCTACACTTAAATCAAAGGTAATGCATGATGCATTTTTCTTAATTAAAAAATTCCTTTATGCAATGAGTATAAATTTTCCATTCATGCAAATTCCAAGGTTAGTCTTGAATCAAGGGTAATGTATGACACCTTTCTTTGTTAAAAAAACTCCCATGTACAAAGGAGGATATTAAACCCTTTTATGAAACCTCATAACAATATCTTAAGTAACTCTCAAAAGATTATTATATTTTTAATAATCTCAACAGTACTTTAACCAATGTCATTCCCTCAAATAAGTTATTCTCTAAATATAAGCATCACACAAAAATCCTAAATTATTATGGTTAAAAGGGTGGTATTAAAAAAATATGATAGTCTCTTAAACAAGGGGTTAAAAGGGTTCATCGCTCACACCCCCTTTTAAAATCTACAATGGGTCATTCATTATATTCCTTTTATAAATTACTCGCAAATGATCATCCCTTATACACCCCCTATAAATTTTATAAGATATTCACCATACCTCTCTTTTTAAATTCTAAACAATGAGTCATTTAGTATACCTCTCTTTATAAACTCTAACAAAGGGATCATCTTTAAAAAGATTCTACAACGACTCATTACTCACCCTTCCTTTATAAATACTAGCAAAGGGTCATCCTTTATAACCTTTTTTTTTTTATAACTTTTAATAAGGGATCACCCATTGCACCACCATTAATTTTCTCCTAACCTTTAAACCCTCTACCAAAAAAGACTAATCTCTCAACCCCACACTCCTAACCATATATACCCATCCTAGTAAAGGGGGTGAATGGTCTTATTGGGGCTTTCTAAAAAATATATGAATTTAAAGAATTTCATGGGTGTAAAAGTTCCATTGGATTTAAAAGATTACAAAGGTATCAAAAAATGAATGAATTCAAAGAAATTCATGGATATAAAATTAACAAGAGTCAAGAATTTTAAGGGGTTCAAAGGTTACAAAGTTGTCAAAAGATGGCATAAGTACAAATATATATGGCGTATATAGAAAACGGAACCTTGATATGTGACATGTTGCATGTTGTTTTACCTTTATTTCCAACATATTTTCAAAACAAAATGAGAAAAAAATGAAAATTGAAAAACAATAATGAGATTAGGGAGTAAGATGATGAGTAAGGACAGAAATAGGGAGCAAAATAAATATAAGAATTTAAGCCCCTTTCCAAAACTACTATGAGATGAAGAGATAAGGAGATAAAAGATAAGAAAAACATAGGAAGATAAGCAAATAAAGGCTATAAAAAAAATTAGATACACAGAGAAAAAATTCACGAGAGAAAACACAAAAAACCAAAGAAAAGAACATAAAGAAAAAAAATAGACACAACAAAAAAAAAACCCGAAACACGTGACCAAAAATGGAAAAAAAGACACTTTCTACCATAAGATCAAAAACCATAATAGACTTTTCCTCTTCTTTTCTTCCCAGTTGGATTTTGAGTATTACCTTTTTTTTTTCCATCAACCCTTCCTAGACCGCCGATCCAGTAGCCCTTCTCTCCAAACCCCCTCATAAACTCATTGCCCCTTTTTTTCCTTTTCTTTTACAAAGTACAATAATTAAAGCCATCATCACTGCCAATCACAACCCCCTTCTCTCACAACATCTGCTCATCTTCTTCACCACTATCATATATAAATCTCTCCGCATAAATAACAATCATCACTACAACCCAAGAATTATAGTTTTTTTTTGTTTTTCTATAGATCAATGGTGGCATGACACGATCAAAGAGTTGATGTCTTATCCCAAGTGCAGGAGTGTCAAAGTAATAAATAACCCAGCAAGACCGGGGTCGAACCATAGGGAGGTGAACTATATAAATTATAAATAATAATAATAAGAACAACAACAACAACAACAACAACAATGATGATGACAATGATGATGATGATGAGTTAAAGAGGACTTTGAGATGTAAGATAAATGTGAAGATTAAACAATGATAAAAACAAATGTCAAGGTTAGAGGATCCACTAATAGTATTAGAGATAAGTAAAGTATAAACTCTTTATAAATTATCAACATAATCATATTAATCATCTTATTTACGTAACACCATACTTATAAATTTTATCAGGTATTCATGATGCTAACTTATGTTGACAACAAATCAAGTTCCTCTCATAATAACGATGTCGGCCGAAGACTATGAAGGATCAAGTATTTGATGTACCAAGTGTTATACAACACAAATCTAGATTAACCATTTAACAAGCAAGGTATTAAGAATTAATAAGATAAAAATGATAAGACATGTTAATAGCAAACTTTCTTGGATATAAACATTAAAGTCCATGTTGAGTTTATATTATACTTATCCTAACACCATTAGTGAAACCTTTTCACCTTGACATAATTAACTTAGCTAGACATTATGAAGAAGAAAAACATAAATAAACAATATAAGAACATAAACATGGTATAAGTTAACTAAGTATAGTAAAGGAAATGAAAAGCATGAACAAGAGATTAATGAAAGCAAAACTTAAGTATTACAAAAATATAGAGAGAGAGCAAGAACATGATCTTGATATGAAGAACCAAGATTTCTAAATGAATGGCAAATGCCTCTTTTTATATTCTAAAATTCAGAACTATTCATTTGGTAATTGATTATTGATGTAGTGGCCAACTATTGATTTAGTGGATTTGGTGGACAACAGCACTCAAGCATTTTGGCTAGATAGTTGAATCGGTATCTCCTTTCTAAGCTTCGCCTTTTCTTTGTCCTTTCACTTTCAATAGTTAATCACATCAATCAATCATTTGAATTGTGAGATATGCCTGCATTTAAAATGAGCATTTACCATAAATTAAAGCTATATTATCAGACTTGTTATTATAAAACATGCTCTAGTTAAGGAGTTATTGATACTTCCAGTGCAAAATGATGATATAAAACCTTGAAAAAAAATACACTTTTAAGTACTAATCACACCCCCCAACCAGCTTATTACTAGTCCCTAGTAATCAAAGCGTTAAAATAGAAAAAAACAATTTGCAAGTTCCACAAAGCAAGGCATTCATCATTTAACTTCCATTAATCTATCCAAGTAAACAAACTCTCGTTAAATTTATATATATCTGCTCAATACCTCTTAAACAAAATATTAATAAACCTTTTTTTTTATGTGCTCAAATGTATGAAAACATAGATGATGGGGCTTTTATTGGAAGAAAACAATATCCTATTCTAATGTTTAAGGTTAACTTCCTCGGGTTGGGATTATTATCCTTTTTTTTTCTTTTTTTTTATATACATATAACTTAAAACACAATGCATCTTTAACCCATGTAATGAGCTTTCGGCTAATGACTCCCAGACCAGTTGGTCTTAGGGCATTAAGTGTTGAGACACCCCTTCGAGCTTAATAACTCGGGTTGCAGATACTGATACGTAGATAGTGCAATGTTTGATTCCCTTAAGCTTTTCTCCTCAACCCATGTAACAAGCGTTGGGCCAATAACTCCCAAGTCAGTTGACTTTAGGGTATTAAGAATACTTGTTCAATTAGTATATAAGCAGAATCAATTGATAATAATGCGAGAGTTTGTAAACCTGAATATTTCAAGAAGTATTATGATAGACCTTGTTAAGAATGTTTACTAAGATGCGTCTCAAGAGTCACTTTAACAAAAGAACTCCTTGACTCTGCCATCTTAGTAACAACGGTTTCGCAAATAGAAAACATAGTTAGTTAATTTATTTTATTTTTAGTATCAATCAACTACTACCCTTTCCCCCTAACCAAAATGAGACATTGTCCTCAATGTCCTAAGGTAGAAAGATAGAGTATAGAAGACATCACCTGAAATAACGAACACTGAAAAACCTGAAACACACTTAAAAAAATATAAGAAATAACAAAACAAAATAATATGCTATTAATAAAACCAAAAGACAGAAGGTTTCACAAACGAAGGCTCAAATCCAATCTAAGCTTTTTACGGCTTTCCTCAGTTGACCAATGTATGCGACTCATGGAGGGATCAATGATAGGGATGAAAGATTGTAGTTGGTCAATCAATTGTTCAGCAGCAGCAACAGAGATTATGATTTATCGTGTCGAAGATGTTAGAAATGCCTATTCCACAGCTTGATCAAGAAAAGACAACAATTTATCGTAAAAACCATTAACATTTAACAAACATATAGGTTTATAGTGAATGTGTAGTTGGGCCCAAGAGGAAATATGAAAGATCTCTTCCAATGTGCCCAGACCACCTGGTAAGGCAATGAAGGCATCAACGTGTTTAAACATTGTATTCAATCGTTCAGACATTGTGGAGACCTGTAGTTCCTCTCCAATTGGTTTTCCAAGGAGGTCCTCTTTTGCTAAAGCTTTGGGGACGACCCCCAAAACTTTACTGCCTCCTAAAAATACAGCTATTGACACCCCCCCCATTAACCCAAGGCGGCCTCCGTCATACACTAAATGAATCTTTCTCTCAGCTAATACTTGACCAAGATGATTTGCTGATTCTAAAAACTCTTTTTCTTTCTCAGGACTGGATCCACCGAAAACACAAATATTTCTTATTTGAGGACTTGAGGAACCTGCCATTTCTACATACTTCGATATCTGTTAAATGTGTGGGTTGAGTAGAAATGAAGGGAAGGAAGAGAAGATTTTATAGATGACAAATTGAAAAAGCAATCATACCACCTATATATAGGCCAGCTGGAGTCTCTCTCTCTCTTTTTTTATTTTTTTATTTTAAAAAAAATGTGTATGTACAAGCAGTTGTGATTGTGGCTCACATCTTCCCTTGGTTTTACGTCCAAGAACGACTTAAACGCCCTCTATGGGTCGGGGATATGCGTCTCATCCAATTTTCTTAAAAATTGGCAAACAAGGTCTTTTTTAGTCAGATTCCCAAGACTATGTCGAGCATGTTCCTTATGAAATTGTGGCCATAAATCATGAATTGCACGATGCACATCTCCACTAGGGTGCGTCTCAAGAGTCAATAGAAGATTATCTAAAGACTCCTTACTCATGCCATCCTTAATGAACTGTATTTTATCTTCACGATTTACAGATACCATTCCTAAAGAACGACATTTTGCATTACAAGTCCATCTGGCATATCTATGACAGACTTGCAGTCGTTTTGCACGACGTTTCTTTGCAAAAGTGCTTTTACCTGTTCCAGGCATGTATGAAATGAAAGAATTGGAGGACTCACCTGATAATCGGACCTTTGCTTCAATTAGCCAGCGAATATCTTCAGGAATTTCATGGTTCATTAACAATCGCATTCTTGCACATCTAGCACGGTAAATTTTTGTAATCGCATTCTGAGGCAGAGTAGGAAAATACTTTTTCAATTTTTCAAGAGTGGTGTCCATTGTTTTTTTTTTTAGATGAGAAGTGGAAAAGAGATGCAAAGAAGGGAGAAAGAGCAAAGAATTGCACAAATATATACACAGATATCAGTTATCATGGGAAATTGAAAGAATCGACTTTAAGAGTCACGGAGTACCGTTATCCGCCATTTGACCGGGGTGAGAGAAACTAGCAAAACAAAGGTCACACCAAAAAGAAACACAAAAACAATGTGAGGAAAAGAATCAATCTTTATATACAGGATCACCCAATTCAATAGAGTTATTTTCAACTGAAAAATTGTCAAAGTAAACTTTCAAACGATGTCCATTTACCTTGAAAACATTACCATTCTTTGGATTCTCAATATCACAGGCCCCATATGGATACACATGTTTCATAATAAAAGGACCGCTCCATCTTGATCTTAGTTTTCCAGGAAATAAATGGAGTCGATAATTATAAAGCAAGACTTTTTGACCAACATTGAATGTTTTTCTCAATATTTTCTTGTCATGAAACTCTTCGATTCTTGCTTTATGAATTCTTGAATTTTCATATGCATCATTTCTTATTTCCTCAAGCTCATTTATTTGTAATTTTCACAGCTGACTAGCATCATCAAGATTTGAATTGAAAGCTTTAATAGCCCAATAAGCTTTATATTCAAGTTCCACAGGTAAGTGACAAGGTTTCCTATAGACTAGTCTATAAGGTGACATACCTAATGATGTTTTATAAGCAGTTCGATAAGCCCAAAGTGCATCATTAAGTCTTAAAGACCAGTCTTTCCTATTAGGGTTCACTGTTTTCTCCAAGATCTGTTTGATCTTCCTATTAGCAAGTTCTACTTGTCCACTTGTGTGAGGGTGATAAGGGGTGACAACTTTATGTGTGATTCCATATTTCTTCATTAAAGACTCAAATGACTTGTTGCAGAAATGTGTTCCACCATCACTTATCATGGCTCGGGGGATTCCAAATCGACTTAAAATATTTTCTTTCAAAAACTTTATCACTGTTTTGTGATCATTGTTTCGACTTGGAATTGCCTCTATCCATTTTGAAACATAATCTACTACGACTAATATGTACAAGAAACCAAATGATGGAGGAAATGGACCCATAAAATCTATACCCCAACAGTCAAAGATCTCAATGACAAGAATAGGATTTAAAGGCATCATGTGACATTTTGAAATAGATCCCAACTTTTGACAATTTTCACAAATCTTGCAGAATGCATGCGTGTCCTTGAACATGGTGGGCCAATAAAATCCACTTTCTAAGATTTTTGCAGTTGTCTTTCTTGATGAGAAATGACCCCCACATGCCTTAGAATGACAAAATTTAATGACACTACTTACCTCATTGTCAGGAATGCATCTTCAAAATATTTGATCAGGACCATATTTGAATAAATAAGGGTCATCCCAATAAAAGTTCTTCACTTCGGTCAAGAACTTTCTTTTGTCTTGGGTGCTCCAATGAGCTGGCAAATGTCCTGAAACAAGAAAATTAACAATATTAGCAAACCAAGGCATTGTAACAACAGAAAGTAAATATTCATCAGGAAAGTAATCATTGATTTGTGTGATGTCAGATGTGGAATCTATTGTCAATCTTGACAAATGATCCGCGATAACATTTTCGGTGCCTTTCTTGTCTTTGATTGTGATATCAAATTCTTGAAGTAACAAAATCCATCATACCAATCTAGCCTTAGAATCCTTTTTTGAAAGAAGATATTTCAAAGCTGCATGATCACTAAAAATAACAACAGGTGAGCCAACAAGATAAGATCTGAACTTGTCACATGCAAATACTACTGCAAGTAATTCCTTTTCAATGGTAGTATAATTCATTTTAGCACTATTTAAAGTTTTACTTGTATAGTAAATTACATAGGGTTTCTTATCTTTTCTTTGTCCTAAGACAGCACCTACGGCATAATCACTAGCATCACACATTATTTCAAAAAGTAATGACCAATCAGGAGGTTGAATGACAGGAGCAGAAGTAAGCAAGCTTTTAAGTTTAACAAAGGCTTTTTCACATTGTTCAGTCCATTCAAAAACATTTTCCTTTGTTAGAAGGTTACACAATGGCTTAGATATGACACTAAAATCTTTGATGAACCTTCTGTAAAAACCAGCATGTCTTAAGAATGATCTAACATCTTTAACAGATTTTGGTGTTGGCAAGTTGGCAATTAACTCGATTTTAGATTTGTCAACCTCAATTCCTTTCGATGAAACAATATGACCCAGTACAATACCGTTTGTTACCATAAAATGACATTTTTCCCAATTCAGCACAAGATTCTTCTCTTCACACCTGCTCAAAACCTTTTCTAAGTTAGTCAAACAATCATCAAATGAATCGCCAAAAACAGAAAAATCATCCATAAAAATTTCAAGAAAACGTTCAACCATATCACTGAATATGCTAAGCATGCATCTTTGAAACGTGGCTGGTGCATTACATAATCCAAAACGCATCCTTCTATATGCAAAAGTTCCAAATGGACATGTGAAAGTAGTCTTCTCTTGATCTTCCAATGCAATTTCAATTTGGTTGTAACCTGAATAGCCATCTAGGAAACAATAAAATTCATGACCTGCAACTCTTTCTAGGATTTGATCCATGAAATGTAAAGGGAAATGATCTTTTCTAGTCATTGAATTAAGTTTACTATAGTCAATGCACATGCGCCAACCAGTAATAGTCCTAGTTGGAATTAACTCATTTTTCTCATTTGTTATCACAATAACTCCAGACTTCTTGGGTACAACTTGGGTAGGACTTACCCATTTGCTGTCAGAAATAGGATAAATGATTCCATTATCTAGAAGCTTAATGACTTCATTCCTCACTACTTCTTTCATATTAGGATTAAGCCTTCGTTGCATTTCTCTAGAGGGTTTAGCATTTTCCTCCAAATAAATCCTGTGTGTGCAAATCAAAGGACAAATTCCTTTTATGTCAGCTATGGTCCATCCTAATGCATTTTTGTGCATTTTCAGAGTTTGTAACAACTTACCTTCTTGATGTGCATTAAGTTTGGAAGAGATTATTACCGGAAAAGTTTCATTTTCTCCCAAAAATGAGTATTTGAGATTGAATGGTAACGGCTTCAAATCAGGTTTTGGTGGTTGAACACTTGAAGGTATAGACTCAATTGATCGTGGTGGCAATTCTTCAATTTGTGGTCTCCAATTACTTGCCCTTGATTCTTCCTGAAAATAAACCATTTGCAAATCTTCAGATTCATTAAACTCAATTTCATTGGAAGTAGTTTGAAATTGATCATAAACTAATTTTTCAATAAAGTCTACTTCCTGTAAATCATTATCATCTCCAGGTTGCTTGCAAATGTTAAAAACATTCATCTCCAATGTCATGTTTCCAAATGATAACTTCATCAGTCCATTCCTACAATTAATCAATGCATTAAAAGTTGCAAGAAACGGACGTCCTAAAATAACAGGAATTGAATTACATGTTTCAACAGGTTGTGTATCCAAGACAATAAAATCCACAAGATAAATGAATTTATCAACTTGTACTAACACATCTTCAACTATTCCTCTAAGCACTTTTACATATCTATCGGCAAGTAAAAGAGTTACAGAAGTTGGTTTTAACTCACCTAGATTGAGACTCTGAAAGACTGAATATGGAAGTAAATTCACACTAGCTCCAAGATCAAGTAAAGCTCTTTCAATTTTATGTTCTCCAATAAAGCAAGAAATTGTAGGACAACCAGGGTCTTTATATTTCAAAGCATTATTGTTCTGAAGAATGGCACTTACTTATTCGGCTAAAAAGGCTTTCTTTTTCACATTCAGTTTTCTCTTCACAGTGCACAGATCTTTTAAAAATTTAGCATAAGAAGGTACCTGTTTAATAGCATCTAACAAAGGTATATTGATCCTTACCTATTTGAAAGTTTCAAAGATTTCAGAGTTGTGATTGACTTTCCTTTGTTTGGTCATGACATGAGCAAATGGAAGTGCTGGCAGGGAATCAGTCTTTTCTTTACAATGTTCAGATTCAACGTCTTCCTTACCCTCGGAGATTAACTCATCATCTTTCTCACATGGTTCAAGAGTGGGTTTTTCAATAACCTTACCACTGCGAAGAGTGATGACTGATTTGACTTGATCCATGTGTTGGCTTCCGGAACTACTTGCATTTGCATTGTATTGCCCCTTGGGATTTTGCTGTGGTTGAGATGGAAACTTACCTTTCTCTTGAAAACTGAGAGAAGATGTGAATTTTGCAAGAGCATCTTTTAGATCTGCCATGATTTGAGCATTTTGAGTGTTGATTGTCTCCTGCTTTTCAATGAATGCATGCAATGTTTCCTCAAGATTTCTTCTAGGAGGTGGAGCATAAGGAGGTTCATATCCATGAGAATTTTGGAAATTGTGGTGTGCTTGAAACGGTGGTTGTGAAGTTTGTGCATTATTGTTACCACTCTTCCAACTGAAATTTGGGTGATTTCTCCAACCAAGGTTATATGTTTGCGAGTATGGGTTATGATTAGGCATTTGGAAACTATTTAAAGCATGGGCTTGTTCATGGAGGCATTCTTTGAAAGAAGGCAAAGTTGGACAGTCATTGGTTGCATGTTCATTCATTTCACAGATTTGACACACAATGTCTTGAACAGATTTTAATTGACCACTCTTTTTTAATTCTAGTGCCTCAACTTTTCTAGCTAAAGATGCAAATTTGGCTTGGAGGTCATAATCTTCCCTAAGGTTGTACATACCTCCACTAGATGTATGAGGTTGAGTTTTACTTGGTGCCTCATAACTGCCTGTAGTGTCCCAATTTTGAGCATTTTCAGCTAGCAAGTCTAGGTACTCCATTGCTTCATCAGGGTCTTTATTTTCAAAAGTTCCATTGCACATCAAATCCACCATTTGCCTATCTTTAGGTGTTAACCCTTCATAAAAATGTGAAACCAATCTCCATATTTCAAAACCATGATGAGGGCAAGTATTAAGCAAATCTCGATACCTATCCCAACATTGGTAAAATGTTTCTCCTGGTTTTTGAGTGAAAGTGGTGATTTGTCTTTTGAAAGAGTTTGTTCTGTGAGATAGAAAAAACGTCTTTAAAAATTGTTGTTGCATTTCATCCCAAGCACGAATGGATCCTGACCTAAGATTTTGTAGCCATGTTTTAGCTTTATCTTTTAACAAAAAAGGAAAAAGCTTTAATCTGATGGTGTTCATGCTACAATTTAAGTCATTATAGGTGTTACAGACTTCTTCAAATTCTCTCAAATGCAAGTATGGATTTTCTAGATCTAAGCCATGAAAAGAAGGTAAAAGTTGAATAATGCCTGGCTTAAAATTAAAGTGAGATGCATCAGGAGGGAAAACTATACATGAGGGTGCACTTGTTCTTGTTGGATTCATGTGGTCTCTTAGTGTTCTAACTCGATTATTCTCATTATTCTCATTATGAAGTGATTGGTTATCTTCTTCGGCCATATTTTCTGAAAATGATGAGGATACCCTACAAAGTCTACCACTTAATGTACGTGACCAAACTCTCATGCACGTGTAGAAAGAGAATAAAAGGAAAAAGAAACAAAAGTTAGATACAAGAAAAGTGAAAAGTGAAAATAAAATAAATATTATAATTTATACAAGAATTTACCTCCCTGGCAACGGCGCCAAAAACTTGACACTATCAAACAGTTGATGTCTTATCCCAAGTGCAGGAGTGTCAAAGTAATAAATAACCCAGAAAGACCGGGGTCGAACCATAGGGAGGTGAACTATATAAATTATAAATAATAATAATAATAATAACAACAACAACAACAACAACAATGATGATGACGACGACGATGATGATGAGTTAAAGAGGACTTTGAGATGTAAGATAAATGTGAAGATTAAACAATGATAAAAACAAATGTCAAGGTTAGAGGATCCACTAATAGTATTAGAGATAAGTAAAGTATAAACTCTTTATAAATTATCAACATAATCATATTAATCATCTTATTTACGTAACACCATACTTATAAATTTTATCAGGTATTCATGATGCTAACTTATGTTGACAACAAATCAAGTTCCTCTCATAATAACGATGTCGGCCGAAGACTATGAAGGATCAAGTATTTGATGTACCAAGTGTTATACAACACAAATCTAGATTAACCATTTAACAAGCAAGGTATTAAGAATTAATAAGATAAAAATGATAAGACATGTTAATAGCAAACTTTCTTGGATATAAACATTAAAGTCCATGTTGAGTTTATATTATACTTATCCTAACACCATTAGTGAAACCTTTTCACCTTGACATAATTAACTTAGCTAGACATTATGAAGAAGAAAAACATAAATAAACAATATAAGAACATAAACATGGTATAAGTTAACTAAGTATAGTAAAGGAAATGAAAAGCATGAACAAGAGATTAATGAAAGCAAAACTTAAGTATTACAAAAATATAGAGAGAGAGCAAGAACATGATCTTGATATGAAGAACCAAGATTTCTAAATGAATGGCAAATGCCTCCTTTTATAAGCTAAAATTCAGAACTATTCATTTGGTAATTGATTATTGATGTAGTGGCCAACTATTGATTTAGTGGACTTGGTGGACAGCAGCACTCAAGCATTTTGGCTGGATAAATTGACATTGATGTAATCAGAATTGGGCAAAGTGTTCCTCATGAACGTTGTTGGAAATCATCTTATCTTTCCACCCATAAAAGTTTAGAACATTTGGATCACTAGAACTCGAGATATAGCTAAAATACTGAGTAGTGCTGCTGGTGGACGTGGTGGATAGCCCTCAAGCTCTTGTCTGGATGAAATGTCATTGTTACCATCAGAATTTGAGCAGGTCTTCTTCATGAAACTTGTTGGAAATTGTATTTTCCTTCCACCCACCACATTTCACGTCATTTGGCCTTCTAGAACTCTAGCTATGGGTAAACTTCTGAGCAGTGTTTGGGCTGGATTGCAGGACAGATTCTGGCTTCTCTTTTGTGGCCAAATTTTGGATTTGAAAACGGCAGATTTGGGTCTTCCACTATTCATGAACATGGTAGGCCTATTTCTTATCTTTCTATCCATATAAATTAAACTGAAATCCAAGATCTACAGCTCCAGATATGACCCAATAACTGAACAGTGTTCCAATTTGAATTGAATCGGTATCTCCTTTTTAAGCTTCGCCTTTTCTTTGTCCTTTCACTTTCAATAGTTAATCACATCAATCAATCTTTTGAATTGTGAGATATGCTTGCATTTAAAATGAGCATTTACCATAAATTAAAGTTATCTTATATTATCAGACTTGTTATTATAAAACATGCTCTAGTTAAGGAGTTATTGATACTTCCAGTGCAAAATGATGATATAAAACTTTGATAAAAATACACTTTTAAGTACTAATCATGGCACATGATGCACACGCTCCACATCATCCGATATAGTGAACGCATTGAGTGTGTGCACACCACCTATCTACACTTGTTATCCCATTTTTATTATTTTTTTGTCCATACAAATAGCTTTTGAAGGTCATTTTCAAATCCTGAATAAATTTTTGTTATTTTGAATAAATTGTAACATGTTATGGATTTGTTTTATGGGATTGTTAATATTTAAAGTGTTGGGATACACTTTGTTGCATGGCATCCACAAGGTATGATGCCATTGGGAATTTAGTTTTTGGTGTGATAAGGTTGGAATTAATACCTTGCGATAGAGTTAACAGGACGAGTTACAAAAAGTATGTTGTTTGATTTCGCATGTGGATGTGTTGATTTTATACGTGGATATGTTAATTTTATGTGTTGATATAAATGTTAGCTTGTTGTGGAATTTTATGTCATAAAAATTATTTTCAACAAATCTTCAAAAAAAGTTAGGATTATTTTCATACATAAAAAAACATTTTTTTATTAAAAAAATCAATCTGGCGGCAATATGATTCTTAAATAAATCATATAACTCGAATGTTAATACCTTTTATTTTCATGAAACAAAAAAAAAGTATTTTTGATTATCTTGTGATCCTTAAATGGATCCTTTTCCTCATAAATGTGAATTTGAATCCATATGTTGAAGGGTGTCCTTAACTCACATATAGTAAACCGTTATCATATCAGTGGGATTACCTTCATTTGAGTTAAAAAGAATAAAACACATCATAAATTTGATCTTTGTCTATAAATATTAATTGATTTTTGCTTGAATTTTTTCAATGTGTAAATATTCTTATTTAAGAATTTTTTGATTTCAGTGCATATAAAACTCTTTTTGCGGTGAGTGAACTTTGGCTAGGTCAATGTGACCATATCATACCATTAAAGGCTTTTTATTATATCTTATATCACTGTTTTTCTCTCTTCCATAATCCCTCTCCAATCTTGCTTTTATATTCAATAATCTTTTTATGACATCATTTTTTTTTAATGGCAATGTCCAACCATACATGTATAGGATTCATAAGCATGAAAATCCTATATAAATTAAACTCAAATTTTTATATATAAAAAATTAACATTCAATTCAAAAATTAATTATCAAGGAAGAGTTTACACATGAATAATTTTATGGTGCTCAATGAATAATTAATAACATCCTATTAATTACTCTCTAGGACCCATTTAAAAAGAAATAAAGATACACATCTATAAGAGAGATATTGGGTGGAAATATTTTTATATTCTCTTTTCTTTTTGTATTCATTTCTTTCTTTAAAGTGTATTTTAAAAATTAACTCATAAAATATAATTAGACATCATAATTTTTTTTTATATCAAAATAACTAAACCCAAAACCTTGTCTACGAGTTATTGAATTCCATGATGTCCTCACAATAGCTCCCTTTAGACATCGATAATAATGCACAAATTGAGCTCCGAATCAGTCATGATCTAATAAATTTTAGAAATAAATCTACATATTTCTTTTATTTTATGATCTATCATCTTTACAGAGAGAGAGCAAATGGCATATTGATGTTTTTAAGTACCCAATGATGTACCAATTAATGTCGAGAGAAATGCTAATGAATTACCATGATAATGATAAAACATAATTGATAGAAATTTAATTTTTAAAAGGAAATTAGTAGACTATATAGGAAGTTAAGATGAAATTTACCCTTTTGTAATAACAAAAGAAAAAACTAATTCTATTTTAAATTTACTTACCATAACACCAATAAATTGCGAGATTATTTTATACTAGAATAAATATACTATATAATTCGATTCTTTCACTTATGGAGAGAAAAATTAATTTATAGCTAAAGTAATAAGAGTGTGTGTATTCAAAAGATTGATTTAGATGACATGGAAAAAACTGGTTTACAGCAACTGTTTTCTTTTTTTCTTTTTATTTTGCCATAAAAAAAAAAGGGAATATACAAATAACGATACAACTTTTAGAACACCCATCCTTTACGTGTGAAAAGTAAGAAAAAAACTACGAAAAGAGCTCAATTTTACGGAATAAACGAGCATCAAATTTGGCCACACTTGCATCCAATAAATAAATTTCATGTCTATGTATATGTCATGGGACTCCTGTCCACCTCTGCAAAAGGACTGAGAAGAAATGAAAGAGAGGGCACGAAACCCAAAGCATCCTTGGCGAAACAGCTAACACAGAGATGTAGAGGCTGAGAACATTAGATGAGAGAGTGAAAGAGAGTCAGAGCACTGCTCACCAAATTTTTTTGAAGTTTGAGCTTTAAAACCAAACCACAACCTTAAGTCACGGTGAAACGAAGGAACAAATGAAAAGGAGGGACAAGCTTTGAACAACACAGGTTTTGAGATTGTTTGTGTGTGTGTGTGTGTGTGAGAGAGAGAGAGAGAGAGAGAGAGAGATAAATCGCTTGTAGGTTTTTGTGTGTAAAGATCACATGAGTAATTGGTTGGGGTTTTCTCTGAGTCCGCACTTGAGAGTTGATGAAGACTTCGGTAGAGAAGATCAAGCTGCTAGTTTCTCTGTCATGCCTTTGCTATCTGATGGATCTCTTTGTGTTGCTGATCCCTTTAGACGGCCATCTAATGGTACCCCAGGTACTGCATGCCCCCCTTTTCTTTCCTTCTCAGTGCATGTGTTTTTTTTTTTTTTTAATGAAAACTTGAACATGAATTATGACGATTTTACTGTAATATTCCACCTTATTTGGTTGTGATTTGTAGACTGGAGATATGAAAACACTATGGATGAAGGTAGAATAAGTGAAGATGGTCCAAAGCTTGAGGATTTCTTGGGGTGTTACTCAAACTCACCTTCTGATGAGACCGAAGTTCACTGTCAGCAAGAAGATCACCACATTAATCAAAACCATGCCAATAGAATCAATCCCAATCTAGCACCAAGCTTCAACACCAATAAAGATATAGAAACTGGGAAGAATAGTCTCACAAGCCATTCTTCTTTCATCCAAAGTTACCATTTCAATGACAATGCGCAAACCTTAATCCCTAGTGACAGCCTTCAGCACTGTGATCCAAACCCTAGCCATAGCCGTAGCCATAGCAACAGCCATAACCATAACCAAGAAACTGGCATGTACCATGTGCCTTTTGAGAGTGCTAGTTCTTTTTCTGGGTTCAAGTCATGGCTTAGGCAGACGTCTACACCATTTTCTTCTAGTGGGGAGTCTCCAAATGAAGCAAACAATTGCAATTTTCAATCATTATCACTCACAGTGAGTCCTAGTTCTCAAAATGGATTAGTTGCTATATCTCCATTGCAAGTGGTCGATAACAGTATAAGGCCAGTTGCAAAATCACTTGCTAAAAAACCAGTTTCTCGTAAATCTATAGAGACATTTGGACAAAGAACCTCACAATATAGAGGTGTAACAAGGTACTCAGAATTTCTTTCAGTTTTCTTTATTAAGTCGTAGGAACATCTTCCTTAATTTAAACTTTTCTTCACCATATAAGTATCACAAAAACTTTGTTTTACCATATATATGCAATTATCTGTTTGTGTGTTCTATGATTGTTAGGCATAGATGGACTGGGAGATATGAGGCCCATTTGTGGGATAATAGTTGCAGGAAAGAAGGACAAACAAGGAAAGGAAGGCAAGGTGAGAGGAATTTAGCTTTTGATATTTTCTGTAATTATCTATGGTATACGTATATCTTGTCCTCTCTCTCTTTTTTTTTCTTTTCTTACGAAGAATAAACTAACGGGTTTTTTTTTTATTTTTTTCATGCACTTTTTGGTATTCATCTCTCAATGTCACCCAAACCCTTGTGCAGTTTACCTCGGTAGGTGAAAATCTTATATCCATATTATTTATATATTATGTTCTTTAATATTACAAAATGGTCCATATTTGTGGACATAAGAGTAGGATTTATTAATTGCTGACTAACATGTTTTTGTTTGCTTAATTAAATACATTGAATATTGTGCTTGTTCTTCTGCGTCATTCTTTTTGTTTAAAATCTTAAATCAGGTGGGTATGATAAGGAGGAAAAGGCAGCAAGGGCTTATGATTTAGCTGCTTTGAAGTATTGGGGTCCAACAACGCATATTAATTTCCCTGTAAGGCTGTTGGTCACCCTAAGTTGACGTGTTAAAAAAAGGTTCCACCATTAGATTTGCATTTATGTAATAATATCTTAATCTTTTTATTTTTTAAATGTTAGGTGGGAACTTATGAAAAAGAGCTTGAAGAGATGGAGCACATGACCAGACAAGAATTTGTAGCCAATTTGAGAAGGTAGTTGCCATTTTATAATATTTGATTAGTAAAAGAAAAGGAAAAGGGGGCGAGAGCGGAGAAAGATTGATTGCTTTGTTCAAATTTTGACAGGAAAAGTAGTGGGTTTTCAAGAGGAGCTTCTGTGTACAGAGGTGTGACAAGGTAATGGCAAAAAGCGACTTCAATGATAGAGCTTTTTTCCATTATTTACTGTAATAGCAGGCTTTTTCTCAATTATCATGGGCAATAATAGGCAGACATGGTTAACCATGTGCATATATCAAGTGTGAATAGTTATTATATAATAATATTAAATATGAATCCCCCACATATCTTTCCTTTTCCCCCCCTTTTTTGCTAAGTTGCTATCCTTTATCCTGGCAGGCATCATCAACATGGAAGATGGCAAGCTAGAATAGGAAGGGTTGCTGGAAACAAGGACTTGTACCTTGGAACATTTAGTGAGCCTTTGTTACTTTCTCTCTCTCTCTCTTTTTCCTTTATTTTTCTACTATACAAGTGTATATATGGTGCAGTATCCTTTCTAATGACATCATATCCTACGTTTTGCACATAGCTATTTGGCCTCCATTTATTCCAAGTGTTAACAATTTCCAATCCCTTTTTGTTGCGATGGTGTTAATTTATTTAGCTCATGGTTTTAACGTTAATGCATGTCTCATCGACATGCACTAACATACACTCTAGTCACACCATTTCAATTCAGCCTTAACTTTCGGACCATTTTTTAAGCACATTAAGGATTTTATAGCTTAGAAACGTAACTCAAATATATGCCTAAACGCTTGTTCCGATATAGGCACACAAGAGGAAGCTGCCGAGGCCTACGACATTGCAGCAATTAAATTTAGGGGTGCCAGTGCTGTTACAAATTTTGGTATAAGTAGGTATGATGTAAAGAGAATTTGCTCAAGCTCTACACTCATTGCTAGTGACCTAGCTAAACGTTCATCAAAAGACTCGACCCCGACGACTCTCGAGGATTACAATTCTTGTGCTTCATCATCATCGATATCTCCTCAGCCCCTGCTTGCCATAGCAGGCTGTGAGGCCTCCGATGAATTGCCTGACATGGCGTGGAGTGCAAATAGATGGGAAAGTCAACAGCAACAAAGTGTTAACAATAATAGCAATGATTCAACACTGATGGCTTCAAGTAGCAGGAATTCCTCCAATGCTGCTAGTCCAAAATGCTCCGTTGGTTTAACCAGTGATTTTGGCCATGGAGGCGGAAGCTACTCTTAGGGTTACTTCCCGTTGCGGGGTGCGACGTACGAAGATAGTAATAATGGAAACGATAACGGAAGTAATGACCAGAACATTGGTAGCTTTGATTTGGTACATCGAGCCTCTAAAATGGCATGACTAAAAAATAGTAAATCAAGATGAGTAAAGATCTGAGAACTCTATACAAGGAGGTTATTTACAGAAGAAAAATAGCTAGGTACGGAGATGGTTAGCAAAATGCAACATGGAATTAGAGGCGTTAATGTTGGCTTGAACATGGATGCGATGGTGTTTTTTTTTTTTGGTGCGTGTCTATGTTTTATCTTAGATGCTTTGACAACGTTGTCCTAAAAGCAGTTGGAAGATGATCATGTTCTTTGTTAGAATGAGTTTAGTTGTTCAAAAAGCAGGATTTAAAATTTCAAACCTCTGTCATTATCATTATCATTATCGAGAAACTTAAAAAAGGTTGCTTCATTATTTTGTCGATGCTAAAATAACATTCAAGACACATCAGCGAATTTGGAGGCAGGTGTTAGTGGGACTGGAAAAATTGATAAAGGGGACTTGAATTTCTAATGATAAAGCAAGGGTGATAAGGCCAAACAAATTAAACTGTAGAGAAGACAAGAACTTTAAAGCATGTGTTCCCCTTTCGACTTTCTAGTCCCAAACCAGGCTCTAATTTTACAGTAAAAACTAAGAACCTGGTCTCTCCCGGCTGTAAGACTGAAGACCACAACAATCACTTTGCATGCATTCACAGAGACCACCTGAGACATGGAACAATTTCACATCCATCCCATCAGAACCAGGCCCTACAAGCACAAGCTGCAATGTCTCCGGCTGGTAGCCATTAGGGACCACCAAATCTCCATCGGGGTGCCTGCCACAAACACAAAACAAATAACAGAACTGCCCAACCTTGTGCTGGTCTTGTTGCAACACACCAATACATAATAAGTATTTTCTTTTTTACTAACATGAATATCCGAAACAGTTTGTCCGTACAAATTCTGAATAAATAAGACGTATTATTATTACATGATGTGCATCGGTTGTTTTGGCTCAAGACACCACTAATTTTGCTATCATGCACTAGCTCTTGCCGTATAATGTGCACCATCAAGGCAAAAAGTCAAAGAACATGTGGATGCCTTTGACTACTCGAGAGAAATAAAAACTTTACAAAAAAGGGAGAGAATCCAAGATCGCCCCGTTTGAAGAGGTGCCATAAATTGCGTGCCCTATAGCCATATTGCAGTTATTCTTGGATCTTTTTATTCACTGCCAGGATCACTTCTCTTCATGGCGCGTAGCATTCCAATAATATTGTCGTAGCTGTGTTTGTTTTGCCGAAGCTTCACAATTTTTTTTTTATAGATATACTTAGATATTATTTAGAATTGTGATATTGTTTTTTTAAAAAATATTTTTTTATTATTTTTAAAATTTATTTTTAACATCAGCATATCAAAATAATATAAAAACATTTAAAAAACTAATTTGAAGCAAAACAAATTATAATTGTTTTCAAAAACATGTTGTCACAGTCAAAACAAACACTTCTTTAAAAGAAAAAGATATTCCGGTAAAAAAAAAATAATTATAATTTTTTTTAATTTTTTGTTATAGTTGTACTGTAACAATGGCAAATATATATATATATAATTTTTTTTCTTTATACTATGCATATTTATCATTTTACACTTATCTTATTTATCATCATTTTTTTTTCATTTTTCCATATTTTTTATTTATATTATTTTAGAAAAAATTATTTTTTTTATTATTTACAGTTAAAATATTTATCACTCTACACTTGACCTATTTATACTATTCTTTTTGTTTTTATCTCCATTCTTTTGTAATTTGTTTTTGTAACTTTTTCCTTTTCTTTCTTTATATATTTTTTAAAATTATTATACAAAGATTAAAAGAAAATGATATTTTACTATAGCAATTGCAACATTGTCCTATTTTTCTACTACATTAAAAATGAACTTGAGATCTTACAAGTCTTTATTAACATATATGATCTTCAATTATTTTATTATGTATAAGCATTGACTTTCTAATTTACGGTTATGTTTTTACTCGAAGTAAAAAAACACGTTAAAACACCTACACATTCATTCTCTACATTAGACAAAAAAAATTATCTGTAACGAGGAGAGTCGAATCGACGCGTTAACATTTTTTTTGTATTTATTGGCATATATGGTTCTCGATTTATTTAATTAAATACATGCACAGGCTTTTCAATTTATGATTAGGATTTTTTTTGTAAAAAAACACATTGGAAAAGGTTCTCTATTAATTTTCTTTTTTCGAAGAAAACTTTATTTAGCCTATGACAAAGCATAAGTCAAATAGCTAGTAAAAACTATTTTACATAAAACAAAAATCTCATGCTTGATAAATCATGTTTCATGCAATAGTGGAAATGGAACTATGATAAGGTGTTCACAACAATATTTTGGTGGTTCGATGGTGGTAGCGGTAGATACCAAAATTATGGTGGAGTTGGTAATTGAAATAGTTTGATAATATTATTATAATATCTCAAATTTAAAGTGGTTTGTTGTGCATCTAAATGGGTTTTTGATCTAAAAGTGTAACAACTAATTGGGTCTTACTATCCAAACAAATAAAACATTATTTATTACACATAAATTTAGTAGTCATTCATTTTATATATCTTATTCAATTTTTCAACAATTATCTAATGTGGGCACTAAGATATGATGCATCACATTTCTTTTTCTTTAAGTATTTGACTTTTATATTTGATCATAATATAAGTTGAATCTTGGCAAATGTAGGATTCTTAAGATGACTCACACCTTTAAAAAATGTGTGACACTTATTTACATAACACTTAGTTTCTGTATTAGGTTATGATCAACTTAGATACCTATTAATCACTCACATATTCTTTTGATCAATATGTTACTGGTTAACCACTTTTACATTCTAAAAAAGAAGAAACTACACAATAGATACTTAATTTTAAAAGAAAGCATTTAGCAACATCTTAAAACCAATGGAAGTGTGGGGATCTAAGAACTTGAAACTTTAAAAAAGTTAATTTATTCTAAAGTGACATCACAAAAAAAAAAAGGCTTAAGAAGAAGGAGCGAAAAAAGTTGTAGGAATTAAAATGCAGAAAAATAAAAGAAAGTTGTAAATAAAGTGATATCAACCCTCTAAAGAGAAATATAAAGAAAATTATATATATATAGGGATGACCATATTCACATTGATTGTGTGGCCTTTTATATAATGATACATAGTTTGAGTTCTAATTTATACAAATATTTGTATCAAGTGAAAAGACTTTATTAAATCCTAATACAAATTAAACCCTATTTTTTATTGACATCATGTGAATTTTAAGATAATCTTTTGATTTGTAATTAGTTATTATACCAAGGACTTCCTTTCTTAATAGAATTTGGATTTCTAATTATTCACACGTGTTCAAACTCTTATAGTTAGACATTTTCCCTTGCAATCATGGCAGTTACTTGGTTTATTGGTAGGCGACTACCTCTTTAAATCTCATAGTTAATCAAGACTCTTGTAGTATAGTAAATTCTATTATACTTGGTCCATTTCAGCTATTTTCTCATGTTTATTATGAACAATCATTATTCTCACATGTTCAATACATGGATGTTTATTTTTTATATATAAATAATGTCCTTCATGTTTTTTTATTTTATAATTGAAGGAATTCTTCCTCATCATATCTATATTTGAAATCAATTGATTAAATCAAGAAAATATGACATGACATACAACATTATTCAACATAAAAAAGCATCAATCATATTTTAAAGTATGTCTAACATTTCAAACATTCTAAGATTCTAACCAACAATTTAATTTAAAAATAAGAAGTGATTTATCTTTTAGGCATGATGTTTCATAGACTATTCTCAATTGTTATCTTTCACTTGAAATATCTCTAACATTTTTTTTACGGACTTAGAAATTTTATTGTAAAAATTCAACCAACAACTCTAAATACTCATTTTCCTCCTTGAGATAAAAATGGTAGTCTCAAGATTTGTTCTATAAAAAACTATGATCATTTCTCGTTACCAAAATTTAATAGACTACTTTCCTAACATCAAGTTGTCTACAATAAGTGTTATACTAGGAGACATGAATATAGAATATCTTGATTTATTTTATGAAAATTTACCATAAAAAGAAGACCACCACTTCATTCTAGATATTAAGAAACAAAGAACTCCCCTACAAGAAGAATATATAAATCTTAATACATGAAGAAAAAAAAAAGAATTCTAATATGGCTAAATGTCGCTACTGCAGATTACGTTAGATGGGTATGCAAGATGTAATAAAGCTTTAGTGAATAATGAAAATATCATAAGAACTTCAATGTTATTCGGTTATCTAGAATTACCACCAAACCTAACAAGAAATTATTGGCCATTATTTTCTTATTTTGTTCAAAGTCTAACAACATCTTTATTTTCAAATATGAAATGTAAACTATCACTTTGCATGACCTAACCTTAACACGAGGCCTATACCCAGGAAAAGGAGAACTTTTCGCTTCCATAAATCTTTACAGGTCCTTTTGAAGACTTGTTTTTAGGAACTCCTGAATTTAGTGCATTGATAAAAAAAAAATAGATTTTTCCTCTTACAAGGAATATATGATCTTCTACTATATTGGATATACAAATACCTAGTCTATTTTGGGTCCAAAAAACCAATAGCACCCATCTAAAGATAGCAGTAGTTTTGGCTAAAGGCAAGACAATAGGTTTAAGACCTTTTACATTTAGTCACATCTATAGGACATTAAGACAACACCAAACCATATATGAATATCACCCTCCTTGACCTAAAATTTATTTGTATAGGAGAAAGTCTACTAAAATCCTTTTTTTATAGACTTTCTTTCAGAAAATACATAGAAACTTTATGTTTCTTATAAAAAAAAAATTAATGTGTTGATGTCTCTCCTTACATGATATGAATTTTTATGGGCATCACTCCTTCATTTTTAATGACCAAACTATTAGAGAAAAGTAAAGATAGTAGTTTGGTGAAATATATTTATTTACAGGGATCTATATTTTGGTCTAGTGATAGATCAAATATTAAGAAATAACTATGATTTTTTTAATCCCTACAACCTTTATTTTATAGCAATATAATTGGGATTTATCCAAGGTTTTCTTTTCCAATGTATTATGCTATGGATAAAGATATTCTAGACATGACAACTATAAAAAGCCTAGAAATAGTAAAATAAGTAATGAATTGGTAAAGCACTACTTCATCCATTTTAGCATACAAAACTTCTCCCTCATATCATGTAAAGTGGGATATTATACAAGGTTTCCCCCTTTACACAAGAAGACTATAAACCTTAATTACACCATTTATTTTGAAAAGATAGTAAAGAAATTATTCTTTGATGAAAAGTCTTCTAGTAAAGAAAGAAAAAGAAAAACCTTTGATAGTCTTGTTAGAACATTTTTCTTCTAAGAATCAAGTAAGTAGCCTACTGGAAAAGCCTCATGTAAGAATATTTTTCTTCAATTATCTTGAATGTATCAATTTTTTTGTTTATAACTTTACAATACTTCTTTTTCACAACTTCTCTTCCTATTATTGATCCTCAGCCTCAACTGATAACTGATCTTGTCAAGATTTAAGATCTTCCTATATTTCACAAGGAAAAAGAAGATGAGATTGTCATTATTAAGTTAAAGACCAGGCTTATGGTAAACTTCTCTAATCAAAGTTTTTTAACTTAGACATGTTGTTTATTTTTCTATATTATCTTATTATCTTATTATTTATTATTGAAGCTAGTTATTCCTCCTTTTTTGGTTTCTTCTATAGAAATTCTAATATAGACCTGTTATACATGTCATCCTCAAATAAAAGCCTTTTCTTACAAAAATAACATCACTTTATATCATTGTAGTAATTATTAGGGTTTTAATTACTGAAGTTATTGAAACATTATCCTTTTTTTGTTATTGATCTTCCTAAAAATATTTCACTAGATTCTAGTACTATTGAAAGAAACCCTTTTACTATTTGTTGCTAGTAAACCTAAATCTTATAAGCCATCAATAATGGAACATCTCAAAGTGTGTTGAAGGCAAATGCATCTTATTGGAAGTTATCTTTTCTAAGGTAGATGTCATACTATAAAAGTATCATTTTATTTCAGAAGAGAATAGTAGTAAAGAAAAAAGAAGGATGAATGAGGATACCAATATAAATATTCCTAATACAACAAAATTATGCCATTAATTAATGTCATGGTGATCATGTTCTTCTACTTCCATGTCATGACGTGGATATGAAGGGTTACTAAATTAAGAACAACCTAAGAGTGAAGCGTCTATCAATTGTATTCTTATTGATTAAGTATTTAATGTTCATAAACAGCTAGAATCCCTTTTATTTTTATGGTTATAGAAGAATAAAGGTTTAGTTCCTTTATATCTCCTAATGAAAAAAAAAGAGTTGTGGCATCAAATCAATTAATCTTAGCGACTCCATTTAACATGTAAGTTATTGTTATTAGCAGGGATCTTATTTTTTTTTTATGGTTTTAATACTAATATAAACCCTTTTTTTTTTATCATAACAGAGGATCTACTCCTTTAACTTTATAGATCTTGAAACCTTGGCCATTCTTGCATAATAAAACAACTTTTAAGAAATCAAGTTGGGTTCTTGTGGCAATTAGTGTTAGCTAGTATTTTAAGTTCAAATGTCTTGGCTTATCACTGAATTACTATTTTCTTAGCATTACCCTCCAAGTCTTCACTTTTGAGAAGAATCATATGGTAGGTAAGGAGTCTATACACCTCATTATGAGGCAAATATTAGGCTTGTCAAATCATTTTTATGGCTTTTCCATAGTCTATATTGTTTTCTACTATTAACAACTATACCAATTCTAGCATTTGATGTGGTCAATCAAACCTTGTTTTTTTTTTTTTTTGTAGCTTTTCACTTCTTAGAAGCCAATAAAGTTTAGGAGTAGCCATTATTATAGTGACCTTAGCGAATGAATCACCATCTACTTTCATCTTTTTATATAGAAAATGGATGTGTCTATATTTTAAAGCCTTCTAGATTTGGTTATTAAAAACTACATAATTGTTAGTGTCATATTTTTAAAACTCATGCCACTTATAGTATTATTTCCTATAATTTTATCAGAAATAAGAATAATGTGATTGTCAAAGAGCTTAATTTATCATACATACATCAATTGGTTAAAGATTTCTTTAGCTCTTTTGATATCAAAAGAGTACTCTTTATTATTATGTTTTTTACTATTTGGTAGCCTTATAAATTTTTACTGCTGAAATTTATGTCATCTTTAGGCTTTTTTTAATGTCATGATCTTAAAGGATTAACCATATTTTATTTTTATTATTGAAATGAGTTGTTGGAACTCTTTAGACTCCTCATCAAAGTCTAAATTAGTCAATAAGTGTGCACCCATAACATTGTCTAAATAGCTAAAAAGGTATGTCCCTCTTATCAGATTCTTTTCTCCTTATTTTGCTAGCATCTTTTCATAACAAGCAACATCATCTATAAAAGTATGAATATTTATTTGCTTAGTAACTACAGACCTCTTTGTTATGTTCTACTACTTTCATCCAACAATAATTGTATGTACTCTTACTCAATTATAACTAGAAGTAAAACTTGTTGTAATAGAGAAATTTGATGACATGAATTTTGAGTTTTTAAAAGTATATATATTAAAGATTGTCTTTACAAGAAAAATGTTTATCTTCCTTTTTTATAGAAGAAGCAAGAAAAAATGGAGGGAGAATAAGACTTTTTTTTATTGAAAGGTTTTAATAGTTATACAATTAACCCAATCAAGAAACGTTAGGCACGATGTTATTAAAGAAATGACCATTGCAGGACTTTCTAAGATGTTTGAGATGCCATCAATAAACAACAAAAAGCATTTATTGAAATTTTTTTTCAACCAAAAGATGACAAAAAAACACATCCTTTACACAACACTTGAATGAACTCAATACCATCGTAAATCAATTGTCATTTATTGAAATTAAGTTTAACAATAAGATCCAAACATTGATTTTATTTCCTTCACTCCCAAATAATTAGGAGGCCATACGAATGGCTATAGGCAACTCTACTGAAAAATTTAAAATGAATTATGAAGACATTTGAGACTTGATTCTAGTTGAAGAAATACATAGAAAAAATTCAAATAAAAGTTCAAGTTTCAATTCAACCCTCATCAAATTCTAAATTTAGGAATAAAATCAAGTCAGGGCCTAAGAAACCATTTGATTATTAGAATTGTGATAAAAATAATCACTTCATAAGGAGCTGCACAAATCCATACAAAATGGAGGTTGATTCTATAAATGCTACTATTAATGAGGTATATAATGCTCTGATTCTTATTGTTCATGGTCTAATTAATTATTGGGTCCCTAACGTAGACGGTTCATTTCATTATACATCATACCAGGAAACTATGCAGAATTATATTGCTTGTGATTATGGTGTGGTTATGGAATTTGCAGCGGGTAAGATATGTTCCTAGACTGGAAAAACATCTGATTTCTATAAGACAACTTGATAACATTAGTTATTTAGTAAATTTTTTAGGAGGCATATAAAATATTTCAAATAGAGTAATGATTTCAGCTCATGGTAAAAAAATGGGCACCTTATATATGACATCAAGATTAGGAAATACCATTGTTTCTATTTAAGTTGAAAATCAAGTAAAAATATAGCAATGCAGACTGGTCATATGTGTCGGAAGGGGATGAAACTATTTTTGTAAAAAAGAATACTACTAGAGCTAAAGTTAGTTAATATAGACATGTGTGAGAGCTGCATTCTAGGAAAGTAAAAGAAACTTGGATTTATAAATGATGGCAAGGCACTAAGACTTAGAAAATTAGAATTGATTCACATGAATTTACGAGGACCTTCTCTAACATCATCTTTTAGAGGTTCTCGGTATTATATTACCTTCATCAATGATGTGATAACATAATTTGTTATCCATTCTTTTCAAAATATTTTCTAAAAGTCCAAGAAAAAGAAAAAAGAACAAAAATGTTTTATATGCATTTCAACCATTCACATGCTTTTTTGTAATTTTAAATTATTTTTCTCTTGTTAATGTCCTCTCAAGAAAATCAAATTAAAAAATATATATGTTTTTTTATGTATTTGCATCCATTTCATATTTCTTAATTATTATTTTTTTATCAAATTGATGTTACCATTGTTTTTCAAAAAAAAAAAAACCAAGATACAAAAAAAAATAACATAATGAAAAATAAAAATATGGAGCAAATAGACAACCAGCTAAAGTTAAAAACAAGAAAATGAGTGATCAAGATAAAATGGAGTTGCATGGGGACCAATAATTAAAAAGAAAAAAATGGTAAAAGTCAAATGGGCTAAAGTGTAAAGTAAGAGAAATAAGGGACTCAAACAAAATAAAGTTACATGGGGATCAAGTAACTAAAGAAAAGATAACAAAATATATGGGTTATAAATAAATGAGTGAATTATAGAGAAAGGGGGAGTCATTATATAAAAAAAAAAAACATAAGCTTATCTCTTCATATAAAATACCTAACCCCATTTCTTCCACCAAAAACCCTAGCCACCAAGAGATAAAGAGAGAAAAAGAATAGAAAGTGTGCTGGAATTTGAAAGAAAAGCTCCTACCACAAAAAAGAGATAGAGAAAACAATCAACTCTTCACTCCTCACTATGGTGACAACACATCTTTCTCTTTACCATTTTTCAGCACCATTTCCTCTATTTTTCTAATCCCTCTTCTCTATTTTTTATCCTAGAAACTAGCCTTCAAAGATTATTATACAACCCAAAAAACTCTAGTTGCAACCTCCGTAAAAACAACTTTGAAAACTCTAGCCAAACCAGAACACCTCTTGGTGTTTGAGTCATAAATAGAGCTACACACCTCGATTTTAGGTAATCTTTTACTTGATAGAAAGATAAGACATAGATCTAAAACTTATATAAGAGTCCAAAACCTAGTTTTGCCATTTTAAAGCTTAAAACATTGCTAAAACAAAGAAATTAGAATCTGTCAAGAAGTTCACCATAACTTAGATTCTATTTTAGTTTTTAGCCTTTATATAAAGTTATAGAAGTTAGAAAAAAGTAAACTTAGAAAATTAGAAATATTTGAAGTATATATAAAAATTTTATAAAGGGTTTAACTCTAAATTGTATGATGTCGATGCTCTAAATACAGATAGAAAATGCAAAAGAAACAATAGTAGTAGCGGCAACATTGTCTAGCACTGCCCTTAACTATTCCAACAGCTTTCCACACCTTTTCTCATTCCTTAAAGGTCAATTTTGAAACCCAAATATTTTTTGAATGATTGTTTTGATTTGTTGTTGATTTTGATGTGTATCGATGATGTTTTTTATTGAATAAGTTTTACTATCGTATTGATTTTTTGAATGCTTGCATTTTAGTTGAATCCCTCAAGTTGCATCATGCTAGTTTATGTGTTTTTGTTCATGTCATATTTATCTCAAATATTATAATATCACTTCATTTATGTGTGATAAGTATATTCATATTACTATTCAATTTAAATAACATAAGAAAATGTTTTCTCATTTATGCATGCATATTCATATCCGATGAATTTTGTATCTTAGTTACTAAATTCGTTAATGTTTTCAGCCCACATTAAAATTCAAAAATTCTAATGTTTTCATAAATACTTTCTTTTCTAAATCATGTTTGCTTAATCTTCAATAAAAATATATCATTGTTATTCACCTACAATGTTTAAGGCAAATAAACTTATAATAAGACTTACTTTGAACATTGGTTGGGAGTAACACCTTCAGCTTGTAATTTAATTTTTAAAAATTAAAATCTTTTTTTTTTTAAAATGTATCAAACTTTTTTGATAAGGCATCCATCAACAATTCCTAATGTAAGTGAACCCTTAAAGGTCATTACTCTTAGATATCAATTAAAGGTGACAAGGTAATTTATTTATGTGTGATATGAATATCCTGGATTTAAATAAGTTGTCCAGTTACTGTAGTAATACATACAAGAGTTATAGCATCAATATGTACCAATATTAATGATGGTAACCAATAAAAAACTAAATCATAAGAAAGTGGTTGTGAAATAATACATCGAATGAAAAATAGACCTTAAAAAGGTCACTATCAAAATAATTTAGTCCATAAAGGACTTTCATGTCACTAGATCTTATTCCAAGTAGATGAACTCATAATGGCCACTACTTGAATGTGATTGAGACATACAATCTTCATACATTCAACAAAGATTCTAAGTACGATAGGATAAAGAAATCTTAACAAGATATTATTTATGGATTTTTTTTATGATCTAAGTTGAGTTCAATGAGCCCAACATAAACCAATTGGTTATTCATTGACATGACTTGATAAACTATTGGTCATAGATTATAATCACGAATCACTAGCTGTGGACATGTTAATTCACCAAGTATTATAAAAAAAAAATAATAACTAGAAGTGGAAAATATTATCAGGTTTTATAATGGTTAGGCTTGAGTCCAAATATTCATCCAATGTTTAACTCACAACAATAAATCTATTATCACCCTTATAGATGGACCGCTAGTAAAAGGTACAATAAACTAATAAGAATAGAAGATAAGAGTAACAATGCGACTTATCTTATTTAGGATGATTTTGAGGTGATAATATATTCCATTTAGCATAATCATTCACTTATCTTATAACTCTGCAAACTAGTTAGGGTTCTTAGTGATAATAATATGAGGTGGTAACTTCTCCTTCCATTTTTTACCCCATTTCTAAAAAAACTAAATTTGTTTTTTTAATGGGTATGTTATGATGTCGATACAAAGGACAACTTCAATAGGAAAGCATGAACTTACTTTCTAAAAATTAAATTTTATATGTTTGAGATATTCAAGAAATAGAAGGTCATGGTTAATGCTAAATTAGGTTTGAAACTAAAATACTTGATGTATGATAATGAAAAGAATACATTGATGGAGGGTTTAAGAAGTATGTGCCACCAATGGTATTAGGATAAATAAGATCATTTTAGGCATAACATAACAATATGGTGTTGTTAAGCAAATAAATAGGACCATTAATGAACAAGCTAAAAGCATAAGGTTGTAATAGAGGTTACCTTAAACATTATATGTTGATGTAGTTCACACTGTAGTTTACATGATCAGTCATGGATTATCCGTTCTTTTTAATACAGATTACCTGATGAAGTCTAAAGAGGAAAAAAGTAAGACTTTCTCACCTAAAGTTCTTTAGGAGAGTTTCTTACATTCATATAGATTATGATGATCAAAGAAACTTCATGTCAAATCCAAAAAAATTGTTTCTTTATTGGGCTATAAAGATGAATAATTTGGGTTTTAGTTTTGGGATGACCAAAATAGAAAAATAATCAGAATTAGGGATGTGACCTTTAATGAGAAAATTTTGAATAAAAATATATCTAATACAACAAAAAATATAACTAATACAGTGATGTAAAAGCCTAAGTTTTTAAGCTTTAATGGGTTTTTTAGGATTATGGTGTATAGCAAAAGCCTAGATGCTCTACAAGAAGAATCAAGCATATACTTACTCATTGTTCTATAAGTAGATTCAAAACCGTGTAAATCATATCCTGGTAAGATTTGTGAAACCTGGATAATGGTTCATATTTTCTCTGAATTATATTCTACATACAGATTATGGTGAATCATAAACTTATAAAGAAACCTTGTAAGATGAAAATTCAAACAGGTGGAAGTTAAGTATGAAAGATGGGATGGATTTATTATTGAGAAATTAGACATTGGAGTTAACCAAACTACCCATAGAAAAAAATATTGTGAAAAACAAGTAAGTTTACGAGAAAAATATTGCATATAATGACAACAAATAGTTCAAGGCCATACTTGTTAAAAGGTTTTAACAAAAAAAAAAAAAGTAGTGATTACTATAAGATATTCTCTTTTATTGTCAAACTCACAACAATAAAAGTAGTTCTGGGGATAATGACTATAAAACTTACATCTTGAACAACTAGATATCAAAACATCATTCTTTCACGATGACTTAGAGGAATATATCTAAATGCATCTACAATAAAGGTTAATAATACATTAAAGAATAGCTTTATTTGAAAATCAAAGAAAAAATATATATAGTTTGAAGCAAGCTCCAAGATAGTGTACTAGAAGTTTGACAACTTCTTGTGTGGTTCTGGGTACACAAGATGTCAAGTAGATCATTCCTGTTATGCCCAATACTTTAACAACTTCTATATCATTCTATTATTATACGTGGATAATAAGCTCATTATAGAGTCAAGCATATAAGTCAAGCATATAGGATTTAAATAACTTAAAAAAGTAGTTGTCAAAGGAATTTGCAATAAAGGATTTTGGATCTGCAAAGCAAATTCATGGCATGAGAATTATTTAAGAAAAAAACAAAGGCATGCCAAAGTTTTCACAAACAAAGTATGCTAAAAAGGTTCTTAGCATGTTTCATATGAATAATACTAATCCTGTGAATGTACCTAGGGAATGTCATTATAGTTGTACTGGACCAATATTAGCCATGTAGTGGGAGTTGTGAGTCAATACACGAGTAACTTTGGAAAGTAGCAATGAGAGGCGTAGAGCGTTTGGAAATGCGGGCCAACTCGTGTTTCTAAAAAATTCAATTTTTTTTGTAAAAAATTAATTTTTTTGTATGTTTTAAATCGTTATGATGCGCTGATCTCAAAAATAATTTTTTTAAAAAAAAATAAAAAAACATTATTTTGATGCATTTCGGCATGAAAAGTACTTTAAAAAATAATCGCAACCATACTCCCAAACAGACACGTAGTAAAATGGATTATAAGATGCTTAAAAGATATTTTAGATACTTTAAAACTAAAGAGTTTTTTAAATCTTAATTTAGCAGAAGATGTTGATAGCAAAAGAAGTATCGCAAGTTTTGTATATATTTTAAGTGGTTTTTCTATCTCTTAGAGTTCCACTTTGCAAAAATTTGTTGTTGCTCTTTCAATCACAAAAATTGAATATATTAAATTATCAAAATATATGCTCTATATATGTGTGTGCATTGTGGTATTCATATATTATATTGGATTAAAAAAATAAATGTTCTACATGCATGTTTATGATATAATATATATATATATATATATATATATATATATATATATATATATTAAGATAATTATAATAATAATACTGATTAAAAAAACACTATCCACCCGGTCAAGTCAATTGACCTCCTAATGAGCTAAATAAAAGAAAGAAAAAAAAAAAAAAAAAAAAACTCTAAAGGTCCTCATGGACTGTGCCTATTTCAACATTCGAAGCTCCCCTGCCAAAGCCCAGAGGAATATGCCAGTAAAAAAGATTTAAAGACGGATTCGACGCAGAAGGGGATCAACATAAAATCTGTCAAAAGAAAAAGGCAAACTAAAAAATGGCAGGGCGGGGCGGGGCGGGGCCAGACCCCCTTGGATCTTGCTCGACACAAACACACTGGACATATCTACAAGATAAGATATACTTCAAGCCGAGATATTTCTGTCTGAAAAGAAAAACTCAATGTTTGGGAGTATTTTTTGGTCTTTAGCGTAGTTAAACAAAATAATAATAAAATAACAGAGTAAAAAATGTTTAGTAAAATAGTAATTCGTGAAGAGAGATGAATGAAAAAAAAAAAAGATTTTGGAAGTCGACTGAAACTCTCCTAATATTCATATTATTAAAAACAACTCGATAAAATAAGTTTAACAATTAACTAATATACTAAATCGTGTGGGGGATTTACTATTCCCCACACACAAAACACTGTGGATTACAACAATAATCCACAGTGATTCTTCTCTTTTTTTTTTTAGCTTTTCCCTTTTTTCTTTTTTTTTCAAATTTTTTTTTTCAACTTTCTGATTTTTTCTTTTTTGTCATTTATTTTTTTTCAAAATTATTTTTGTTGATTTTACCTTTTAAAATTTTTGCTTTGTAATTTTTTTCTTTAAAATACTATGGATTGCTATGATGTTTTTCCACTTAGTTTTTCTATTTTATTTCTTTATTTTTCAAAATTATATTTGTCGATTTTTTTTTAATATTAAGCTGATTAAGAATTTAGCTTTATAATTTTTTTCTTTAAAATACTGTGAATTGTTGCAGTGTTTTTCCATATGATTTTTTTATGATTTTTTTCAAAATTATCTTTGTCAATTTTTTTTAAATATTGAGTTGGTTAAGAATTATAATTACAATAAAACTAAATCATATGAGGAAAGCGTTGTAGTTTTTCTCACAAAACACTGTGGATTGCTACAATATTTCTCTAAATGGTTTTTTATTTTATTTTATTTGGGAAAAGCGTTATAGTTTTCCTCACAAAACATTGTCAATTGCTACAACGTTTTTTCTCATAGGTTTTTTTTCTTCCAAAATTATCTTTGTTGGTTTTTTTTTAATATTAAGTTGGTAGAGAATTTAGCTTTGTAATTTTTTTTTCTTTTTATTAACTGAAAAGCTAAATCATGTGGCGAAAGTACTGTATCTTTTCTCACAAAACATTGTAAATTACTACAAATCATTTTGTTCAGTCTCTAAGTTTTGGATCACCAATATAATTTTTTTTTTTGTCATGAAATATTTGCTCCATCATATCTATATATGAGATGACATGTCTGCGTACTGCTGCGGGCTTATAAAACAAATATATTTGATAATATTATAATTATGAATTATAACACTATCAAATATATTTGTTTTATAAGCACATAGAAATGCACAGACATGTCATCTCATATATATATATATATATATATATATATATATAAACAAAGTGGTGTTAGGATTATTTACGTAGCTAGGTGGTATTATGGGTTAGCCAGTAGCTAGCTGGCTCTAGCTATATAGGTTCTTAATGTTAGTTCGCGTGGTTTGGGTTTCTGTTGTGGTCTGGTCTAATTGACTATCGATGCTTTTACTGGTAAACTGCTTGCTTTGTGCATTGCAGTGATGAATTTGTACAGGTTGCGCAGCTACAGTCATTGCATGCCTAAGACTTTTATTTTACATTTATTAACTTTTTTTATGTATTTATTTGTCAATCACGTTGAAAAAGTTGATTGGTATGGTTTGGTTTGGCACTCAGAACTAGCGAAAATATATTAATAATAAAATATTATTTAATTAGTTAGATTTTAAATTTATATTTTTTTAAAATTATTAATTTGAGTTTTATAAATTTACAAATCATTAAAAATTTACATCATCGTTAATCTACTCAACAACTTTGCAAATTTTGTTTGGCATTAAAATGAAATATATGGCTTCGCTAATTTTTCACTTAGTTGTAATATTCTTATCATTAAAGCATAAGATATTATAAATCCACAAGTGCAGCTAATCGATGAAAAACATATTCAATCTTAATGCCAAAGAACATAGATCTTTAAGGATAGATCTTTCGACCGTTCATTCTCGTCTTTAAGGATCCCAACAATGAACTGGATGTCTCAACCACCCACTCATGTAAATTCCCACCACCAATTGGAGGCAAAATTACTATTCTCCAAGAAAATAATTATGTTTTAGTATACTAATCTTTCTTAATAAATTATCAGGGCGATGCTATCTTAATAATCAATGGCTATCTCCTTCAAATAATCTTCTAAGAGGACGCCTATTTCTCGTCAATGATTTGTCTTCTCGTAGTATACTAATAAAATAATAATATTTTTTTAATTAATATAGGTGTTCGGACCAGCTTATATCTACCTCGACTATTTCTACAGGTTCTGAAGTTAACGATCATGTAAGTCTCTAGTGATCATCATATTAGCAACCACATGGCTCGAACCTGATACTACAGGGAAGCAAATCTTTTAATGCCAAACTCTTATCAGTAGACCACCTACTATATATTCTAATAAAACAATAATAGATCATTCTTTATATGAAGTATTAATCTGTTAACCAATAATACAATAAAAACACAACAACCTACAATTCAATTTTTTAAACTACCTAAAAAATAATTATTCTTTATTATTATAAAATTCTTTGCAAGATAAAGAAAACATAATTAAGATATATAAATATTTTAGATTACTAGTTAAATAAATTATTAAAGTTCATTTGAATCAGTCCATTCAATAACACAGAACATTCACGTATATACATTTTCATTATTTGTACTCTCATATATATTATTTTTCTTCTGCAATTTAATAACTTAAATATTATATTTAAATATCATATGATCTTTTATTTTGATAAAAAAAAACTTGTTTTGCAATAAATTTCAAGACTAGAAACAAAATCCACGTTCAATTCCAAACAGTTTGAGCTCAAGACAGTCCTATAAAGCTAAAATCCAATGTAAAGTTTTGACAACTTCATCAAAGATTATTCTATTCTTATATACAATTTGGATTAATAAATTTTATTTTAATTACCGGCCATTATCCAGCTAATTACATGTATGTTTGAGATTTATGTAATATACAGTACAAAAAAATATATGTTTGTGTTTCCTATCATAAAAAAATATAGAGTAAGAGATAACTTATAATTATCCTGCTATACTAAAAAAGATTTCCCACTTTTTTTTTTAATTTTATATTTTTTTTACTCAATTTTATCCTTAAAATCTTTTTAACAATCATTTAGTCAGATTTTTATTTACTTATCAAATAGATAAATCAACTGAATCACGTCAAGACAACTTTTAACAATTTAATTTTTAAGCTTGTGTTATGCAAGAAATTGTATCAAAAAGTTTTTTCTTATCAATTTCATCTTTAGATTTTTTTTACAAGTCTGATAGGTTATCTTTGAACTATCCATGTTGTTTGGGTCGCGTCGGATCAATTCTTATATGATTTAATTTTAAACTCAAGATATACAAGAAATCCGATTAAAAGATTTTAAAATTAACATGTTGAGTCAAATTTAATAATAATATCAAATAATTCTCTATCATCTAAATATTTTGTTGTTACATTAAATTTTTTAAAATCCTAGAATGAACCTGTTTAGGAGTGTAGTTGCGGTTATTTTTTAAAGTGTTTTTCATGCCAAAGTGCATCAAAATGATTTTTTTTATTTTTTTAAAATTATTTTTGAGATCAGCACATCAAAACTATCTAAAATATATATAAAAAAATTAATTTTTAACCAAAAATAATAATAATAAATTTTCTAACGGTGTAATATAGTAGAACTTAAATTTTTTAGCAAACCTTTCGATTAACATCAGGTTAAGTTGTTAACAAAACTTTAAAAAATATTTCCAAGGCATCTGAGATTGTATTGTTTGTTAGTTTAATGAAATTTCCCTAAAAAAAAAAAAGTACTCACAAAAGCAATTCCACTTATGACAAACTTCCCCTCAGTAGTAACGTCGCGTGCCTCATCAGAACCTGTATTTTTACTTCTGAAAGAAATAAAGCAACAATTTCCAAGGCAATAATTGCCTTCACAATGTGGAAGACTTACGTGGCCCATCCCTATCTCTGCATCTCACAGACAGATCATACAATAAATAAATGTGTACGAAAGATGACAGTACAGTTAATAAATAGAAATTAGGGGGTGTTTGGAAGTATGGTTGTGGTTGCTTTTCAAAGTGATTTTCACTTAGAAAAGTATGCCAATAATATTTTTTTATTTTTTAAAAATTATTTTTTAGATCAGTACATTAAAATAATTTAAAAACATCAAAAACATATTACTTCAAAAAAAAATTAAAATTTTTCTAGAAACGTTTTTGAAAAGCACTCTGTAAGCGGGAGAAAATTCAAAATTCACATTCTGAACAGGGTTAGATACGAGACAAATTCAGGGCATTTTCTTTTGAACATCGATAAATTCAGGACAGGAACTATATTCTATAAATAATTGTTATGATATATTATAGAAATTCTTTGAAATGCAAGAATCAAATAATACTTTGTGGCAAAACAAAAAATCTTTCATTTTTCCTCTGATAAATTCTTCCTTTTGGGTTTAGAAAGAAATGATCTTATGTTTCCTTGAGCAGTGTGCTAATCCTTCCAATCCGATACCAACAAGTACTCTATCTAGAATTCCAACCTTCTGTCAAGACCTATAGGCTAAAAGATGAACTCAAGTAGAAAGTTTCTATGGGACTTGGGTCTTCCAGAAAAATACTAAAGGCGTGCGAAGGCTTCCTTTGGTCTGACAAAGATTGGCCCTCGAGTGCAAAGGCAGAAGAAATCTTGACTCCAAGACACACTAGTCAAGCAATGATGAAAGTCGGTCTTAGTAATTCGACGATATCAAGTTATTTATTTAATATTTTAATTTAGTTTGTTCTTCTATTTCTTAATACTTGTCTCATGAATCTTTTGATTTGGAGATGGCATTGGTAGATTTTTAGATGATAAGTAGATTTTTTTGACTACTTCAATCTATTTATTTCGTGACTGTTGTCTATAATTTATAATGATAATAATTGATAAATAATTAATAAATAAAAATCATCTGAACTTCTAAACCACATCAAACTATAAAGCAACTTACATTATATAGGGTAGTTCCAGTCTTTTATCTTTGAATCTATAATAAAATCAGTAGAATTGAGTTTTCTAACAACCCTGAACTAAACATTAAGTGACAACTCCAAACGATCCCATAACACTATACATCTATAAAATACAGAAATAATAAAAACATACCTTTTATATTTCTATCTATTTTTTTTGTTATGATTGAATTCCTAAAACCACATTCATCAAACTTTATTATTCAATATTAATTCAATGACACCAACATTGATGATTTTTATTGTTGAGATATGATTGGTTGAAGCTTTTCTCTCTCCTCCCCTTAACTGATATCTCTCTTTCATTTCTTAATTTTCAAGGATTAAAATGTGACATAAATGAATTGATTAAAATATAAAGTTTATAAAACTACAAGGACCTAAGAGTAAGAGTAAAGGGAGGCATATTACAACAATGTAATAAATATTAAAATTTTGAGAGGGTAAATAGATGAATAAAAAAAAACCATTATGCTTTATAGTTGTTTTATTAGTCTATTGGCTTGTGCTTTATCGCGAGGTAAATAAAAATACATATAAAAAAAATATAGTCATTATCAACATATTTTTTTTAGTAATAAAAAGTTTTTTTTATTGCAATAAAAAGTTTTGTTTTATTGAGTCAAAATGTTTTTATCGTGAGTCAAAATCATTATGGAGGGCTAAAAAATACATCGGTTAAGATTATAAGGAATAATGCTATATAATTTCATGAAAAAAAAGATATTTAATCAACAACAAAAAAAAAAGTAGCAATCCAATAACATTTTTAAAAAATATTCATGAAGGGTTGGGTTAAAAAGCCCTCGATAATATTAAACAAAAAAGGCTATGACTTATAAAATTAAAATGGAATATCAATGGTCCAATAGAAATAGTTTCAAATTATGTTTTAGTCAATTTATTTGAATAAAAAGTAAATAAAATGTAAAATGTAAGGGAAAAGAACAATAAATAAAATATTAAACAGGCTAGGCGTGTGAGCGGATGTACACACCCAGCCCATCCAAAAGAGACTTAGCCTTCGTGCTAGTCCTCTTAATTTTTTTATATTTTTTTTAAAATCTTTTCTAGGTCTTCATTTTGTTAAATGGTTGTGAAGATTGTTTTCGACATTATTGCATGGAATTATGTTATGATTTGGTTCTGCAAGCTTCCAGTAAAAAAGTTTGGGTCTGAAGAAAGAGTTCTGGGAAGGTGAGACCTTGACATACCTAAAGAGAGAAATAAGTCTAGTTTAGGCGTAATAGAAGAAGAAATGGGCGCTTTTAACAAGACTTGAGATCTGGGTTCTTGGGAATCCATGGTTTCTTCAAAGTTCAAAGGGCCAAAACCACTCGTCCTGATTGAGATCCATGTGCATAACTGCGCTTTGTGCACTTTTTCCTTCTTCAGTCTTTCAGTAACAATTATGTATTTTTGTATTTGTTCCACTCCTTCGGCAAACGGAGAATTTGTTGGCATCCATTTTTCCTTGTCTTGATTGAGACCCATTTCAACATCTAGATATCCGGAGCAACTTTCTCATATCATGAGAACCAAGCTTTGGCTGGGCTTCAAACCCCATATCCATCATTCATGAAGTGGTTTTGTCCCCGCTAACCGGTTAATGTAGAAAGTAGAGGGATCAAAGTAAACTTTTCATGTAAACTTTGAAGTTGCCACATGTATCCGTGCTTTTTCTTTTTTAATCCTCTATCTTTTAATCCTGTCATTTCTGAATGAGAGTCAATTGGCCATCAATTTGACCACAAAAAAACTCAACTGAGAGAAAAAAATCGATAACCAAAATAATAAAAATTCACTGCAACAATCCACACTGAAAGAGGGTACATAATATATTTAACCACGATATTTTCTCCATACCTTTTAGTTTTTTCTATAATCAGTTTAATTATTTTCTATTTCAATCGATGAGTAATATTTTTTATTTTTTTTAATCCAAAAATAAAATTTGGATATATGTGCATGCTTAATTTATATTAGAAAGTCCATCATGATGCATGATTTTCAAATTATTATTATTATATATATAATTTATTGTTTATTTGAAAAGTGAATTTCAATAAAAAATATTTGAAAAGTGAATTTAAATAATAAAAAAAAATAATAATGTCTTGATGATTTTTATGCAATTGTATATGAAATTAAAGGAATATTTAATTTGAAAAAATGATTAAAAAGATTACAAAAAAAACTTTATTCTTAAATGATTTTCATGACAAATTAAAAACAAATATGTATATTAGGTCTATTAGAGAATATACCAAAAGGTAAGGGGCTGATTGCTTTACTGTAGCACCACACCCTTTTTATTAAGGATTTCAATAGTAAAATTATAATTTTACCCCTCAATCAAATAATATTTGGCCTAGATTACAGAGCTAATAAGGTCCTTTTCTTTCTTTATGAACAATAAAAATATTAAAATGCCCTTGAAGACAAAAAAATAATATATGCCTAGCTTCTAAGGGTAGTTTTGGTTTTTCATTATTGAATGCACAATAAAATTACTTAAATGTCCTTTAAGTAAAAAAGAAAAAAACTTGGTCAATAGTTATTTTTGTCTTTTCAAGTTGATTTTTTTATTTACTTATTTCTCAAGGGCATTACAGTCTTTTGACCATAATTAAACAATATTAATTTTTTAAAAGTTACTGGCGCATGAGAGGTACCCGTGCACTTCAGGTGGCGCGTGTGACGCCTCCAGGCGGTAGAACTTGCCCTTGTACCATATTGTTAGATGTGTCACCACATTCTCTTTTTCCTAGTATGACGCGTGTTGATGGCAGTTGGGCGGTTAATTGCCGATGAGATTTTTTTTTTCTTCTCCCTTTTTCCTCAAAAATTATAGATTGATGTTCTTTGTTTTTAATAATTCTACTTCGCTCCTTTTTCTTTTAATTTCTTATCTTTTTCCTTGGCCTTTTAGTCAAAGTTTTATTTTTTTTTCAATGTAATCTTACAATTCCAGTTTATGTATATGATGTTTTTCAATTTGGTCCTTATTATTTTGATTTTTGATTTTTTTTCTTAGTCATTTTATAAAAGTTTTATTGGTTTTCAATTTCACCATAAAATCCAAGTTTATGGAATGTTATTTTTTTTTTTTCAATTTGGAGTCATTTTTCCTTTTTGTTAGAGTTATTTTTCTTTTTAATTTAACCTTCCAATCAAAAAGTTGTCCTTTTTATTTTATTTTTTTTGTCCTTAGCTTTTTTGTAAAAGTTTTATTTCTTTTCAATTTAATCTTCAATTCTAATTTGTCATATATTATTATTTGTATATTTGATTCTTATTATTTTAATTTCTTTTTTTTCTTAACTCTTATATAAAAGTTTTATAGGCTGTCAATCTCACCTTTCAATCCAAGTTTATTGTGTGTTATTTTTTTTTTGTCCTTATTCTTTTATTTTTTTTGTTGGAGTTATTTTTCTTTTCAATTTAATCCTTCAACAAAAAATTTAATTTTCCTCTAATTTATTTTTTATTTATATTTCACCCTTATTCTTTTAATTACCATTTTTTTAATTTTAGATCCTTTTGTGTAGTTAATTTTTTTCATGTTTCATTCTTCAATGTTTGATATGCTGGGGATTATGCTTTGCTATTTTTTCATATATGATGCTTCTGGTTTAATGGCTCAGGTCTTTGGTTTAAAAAATTGAACGCAGATTGACATTTTTTTTTACTTATTTTGTTTTTGATTTCGTCATTTGATATTAGTTGATTTTCAAAAAAAAATATTGTCTTTGGGGTTTTCTTAAAAAAAAATTTTGGTTGTCTTGATCTCATGTCCTAGACCACGAGTTTTCAGGTTAACTTGGTTTGACTTGTCTTTTATTGCCTAGATTGCATGTCTATCACACTATCCCAAGTTGACACAGATCAATTTTTTATCATTTTTTAATCCAATTTTGTACTTTTATATATTGTTTTTCCAAGGTATCATGATTTTTTAATAAAAATTATTTGTTTTGTTTTATTGCCTATTCTTTTATCGTCTAATTAAAATAAAACCAACTTATTAAACTTAATTAATACTATAACTCAATCATTGATTTTTTTTAAATGAGTTTGCAACATTTAATTATTATTTCTTACATTAAAAAAATATCAACTTATAGCGTAACACAGGCTGTGATTAGTACTATCTATCGGTTAACCCTGTCAACTCCTCGATCCCCTCAATCTCACATCTTATCAGTAAGTGTTTTGGTACGTGAGCACATTTTAAAAAGTTATTTTGTAAAATAACACAGGTGCAAAAATAATTAGGCAGCTAGCATAGTTGAGAGAGTCATAATTGACATCTTCAACACACGAGTCAGAGATGCCATCTGCAATTCTTTTTTTGCATATACCATTTACGACACGTGAGTGGTAGATGCCATCTGTGACTCGTGTGTCCCAGATGGTATATGCGACTCTTTTAATAGGTACATAATGGGACAAACTATTCTGCCATCAATTCACACAGTCATAAATAACCAGTTTTCTAGTATCAAAATGCAATTCACATAAAAATTTAGACTAACAATCAACACAACATAACATTTTATTAAAAACTAAACTAATTATACATCTATTTATATAATAACATGTAACTATATCTAATTATCTCTTCAACTTGTAAAAGGGCTTAGAGCACTCATGTATGAATCTGAAGGATCACCCCAACTCGAGGATGGGTCTGTGATATCCATGCAGGTGTGAGGAGGACCAATAACATCTCATCTCGTAGATGGACCTGGGTCGCTTGTAGACGTGTCTAGGACGGTTATGGATGGACTTGCATCCCAAATACTCCTGTGATATGCAATCTCATCTTCTACTAATATCACTTCAAGACGTGCAACCTCCCCAACCTCGTAAAGTTCACCATAACATAAATTGAACACAATGTTGGCCACAATATATTTCATCTCATTGACACCTTCACAGATAGTCTTTGCTACTTTCCAAGCTTCCCGTACCAAGTAATTAATCTATATACATACATTAAAAATCAATTAGCAATCATTATCCATTATAAAATTAATCTAATATTTAATAAATATAAAACAATATTGCATACCAATTGATTTTGTTTCGGATATCGAGGGGCATAGCCTAAATTGACACATTACTCAATCTGGACAATGCATCTCAATAATGTTAAAGTAGTGCAATGAGACCTATGCTCACCAAATGTTGGATCCCTCACGACATATTAGTGAAGCTGAAAGTATCAAGTCTTCCATATAAAGCATCTATATACCCTATCAGAACATATAAATAACTTATTTCAGATAATCAATCAAAACTAAATAGTTAGCGTTCAAATAAAAATATCAAATACATTTGTGTTTCATACCTGATATGAAAGTTGAGCGTCCAACTCATCACGGTAAAACTCGTGGACATGAGTGGGATTTATCATGAAATGTCTGGCCCTACACCATCTAACAAGACAAGCCACAAGTTAACACCCTTTTTTTACATTTAATTTATATAGATAACATGTTGAATATAATCAAATTTATTACCTATAACCAATGAAGAGTGACCTCTGGGTGACATTGTCAAACATGTTATTATCTTAGCTCTCTGGATGCCTAAAATGAATATGCTCTCATAACCAGAGCTATATTAATCAACATTGAGAATTGTAAGTTAGTATTTAAAATGTCATTAATTCTAATAATCAAATAATTCGAAATACATATACCTAAAGAGATATAAGACACCTTTCAATTTATCTTCTCTTTTTTAGACAATTTTTACATAGTTACTGGTAAAGATATGCAAGTATGGCTCCCCCAGCTATAATTCAGAATGGCAAAAAAATAATCAAGTAGTGTTAAAAAGCATAACGGTACTACATTACCAGCAATACTCATGAAAACTGTTAAAGTAATTCAGATCAAACATAAAAGGAGGCTAGAATTCTCAATAATAATGTTTATTATGAGTGCTTAAGTTAACCTAAATACAAAGGAATTATATATAGGTTAAACTAAAAATACTATTCTACCCTTAATAAATAAAACTAGATAAATATTACTTAACATCTCCCCTCAAACTCACGATGCGGCATCTACAAGCATCGAGAGTTTGCCAACTAGAAAACGAAAACGAGATATGGAATGCGTCTTGGTAAAGAAATCTGCAATCTGCAAGGAAGAATGAACAAAAGGCAAAGTAATGGTGCCATGCTTGAGATGATGACGAGTAAGATGACAATCGATCTCAATGTGCTTAGTTCGCTCATAAAAACCGAGTTGTGAGCAATCTGAATAGAACTCTGGTTGTCACAATTCATAGGAGTAGGATGAGAAAAGAAAACTCTCATATCAGCAAGTAACCAACGTAACCAAACAATCTCTTTGGTAGTAGATGCCATGACAGAAGCTGAAGGAAAGTCGAAATACCAGATTTTGCAGAAGCGGAAGACAAAATATCACTCCAAATTTTTTTGCAGAAACTTAACTCAAATACCAAATTGCAGAAACTGAAGAGAAGACGAAATACCAAAACAATTGCAGAGACATAACAGAAATACCAAATTGCAGAAGCTGAAGAGAAGATGAAATACCAAAACAATTGCAGAGACAGACTGAAATACCAAATTGTAGAAGCTGAAGGACAGTCGAAATACCAGATTTTGCAGAAGCGGAAGACAAAATATCACTCCAATTTTTTTTGTAGAAACTTAACTCAAATATCAAATTGCAGAAACTGAAGAGAAGATGAAATACCAAAACAATTGCAGAGACAGAACATAAATACCAAATTGCTGAAGCTGAAGAGAAGACGAAATACCAAAACAATTGCAGAGACAAAATAGAAATACCAAATTGCAGAAGCTGAAGAATCTAAAATAATGTTTCAGATATTAATTCTTCAGCCGCAAGCACAAAACTTGATCTTCATCCTCCATCTTTTAATAGGTCAAACAACCCATGTCTGATGTTTTGAAAAATGAATCTGAAGTTAAGCTTCAAAGGAATGCATTGAGCGTGTTGGAACATCCTACAGGGAATGAAGTGTATGATGATAACGATTTTGATACGAGCAGTGGCTCTAACATTGGTGAACATGATTTCTACAAGGACAACGAGTTCCATAAAATTAACAAGCTAAGAGTTCGATCAACTAGGCTATGATACAATGTTAAAGTAATTCAGATCAAACATAAAAGGAGGCTAGAATTCTCAATAATAATGTTTATTATGAGTGCTTAAGTTTACCTAAATACAAAGGAATTATATATAGGTTAAACTAAAAATACTATTCTACCCTTAATAAATAAAACTAGATAAATATTACTTAACAAAAACAAGATCTTCAAACACGTGTAATATATATTTCTGAGCATACATAATCAACTAGTCTATTGTTGCATTTGTTGGGGACTCTAAAAAATAGCATCCAACCATGTCAACTTGATGAAGTCACCTCTATATGCATTGGCTAGAGACACCCATCCTAATGGACGATCACATAAAATATCTCTATCAATCGAGCTTTCACAGCTAGTGACATGTGTCTCATCTATCAGAAGACCGGTTAATATCGCCACATCCTGGAGTGTTGGTGTCATCTCATCAATATGTAAATGGAAGGTGTGCTTCTTGCACTTCCATCGCTTAACCAATGTTGCAATCAATGCATGGTTAAGATGTATGCAATGAAATTGACTGATCTCATAAAAACCAGACTCGATAACATACAAACACACACAATCATGCAACTCCATCAATATATGTTGTTTAGGTGTGACCGGATCACCGCCCTAAAAATCAAACAACTTAGTTAAATCATCAATTAATATCGTTAAAATTGTAATAATTAAAAATTTTAATTAAAATATTCATCTTACCTCCCCGCTTTAAATATCATCTGAACGATGTTGATCTTGCATATATAACACCAACCTATCATCAAGACTTACTTCAATAACAAGGTGGCTTTGTCTGTCGGCACACCTAGAAGAGGTCAAACCTTCTCTAGTCTGAACCATGTCTATCTCGAGGTCCTGTATAAAAAAAATTATTAACATTTGCAATATAATTCAACATACATATAGTTAAATTAAGAATAATAATTGAAGTTGACATAATTTTAAAAAAAATAATAATAACATACGTTATCTAGTTTCACAAGTTTTTCTATTATGATCCTTTTGACTGTATATACCATATCTATTTAGTGAGTACCCCCCTCAAGCATCCACCTTATTATGTAAATGAGCGGATTTTCTTCGATCCTTATCCATCTACCATGTAGTTGGACATCCATATACATTTGGACCAGTATATGCAGGCCAGAATAATGTGTCAAACAATGGTTGAAAACGAGAACTATATGTATTTTTGTACGATAAGTTGGAGTAGAAATCATCAATAAATTGTACATAGTCCATATTTTGTAAAGTGCAACATGTAATTAAATGTGAATATCATCGATGATATAATTGTCATTTGCCATAAGTACAAATTGCTTCATTGATGTTAATGGTTTCTCGTACTTCTCTTGTAACAATAGGTGTTGGAGGTGTCTCAGACTGAAATATACAACCTCTAAGATCAAATAGAGATATCAAATGTGATCTAGAAGTTGCCGAATCAACAAGTATTTCAGCTAAGACCTTCAGAGGTCACAACATATCATGACTTAAAAATTCTTCAATTTTATCTCTGAGATCCATTAAATACTTATTACACCTAAAAAATATTATCTGCATTATAATTGAAATAGGCAATCCACACATATATTTTTAAAACATTATTAAAAACTTGTATCGTCAATACGAAGTAGAGGATAAAAATATTAAAACCCATTAATTGAAGCATTAAATGCCCAAAATGCTCTCTCAAATTTTTCCTTATTGCCATCAACTATTTTATTATCCCATGTGATATTTGTTCCCATATTAGAATCTAATGACTAGTAGAGTTCTAGCTAGGTTTTGAAATAACTCTTTGTGTGTACCAGATAATCTCTCAAATATTTTCTATTTAGCTATCCACGCCTTCCAATAAGATACTTCATGCTTATAATCCCTCTTAACAATACCTTGAATCATTGCAATACTCATACTTAACTCCATCTTCATAATTATTAACATCACCTCAGCAATTAGATCTGAGTTAATCTGATAATGACGTTGCAAAATAAGAGGGTTTCAACATGTGTGTGACCTTTTCAATTTTTAAATCTCCCATGTAAATACCATCTACAAAATGGTTCCTAAACACACTGTAACTGAACAGAGGACTTTGTTGAACGAAGGACTTTGTACTACAAAGAATTCTTTATATGCCTCCACTTTACTACATTAACACATTCAAATTGGTCTCTGAATCTTTTCCTAACCTCCAACTCATCAACTAATAAGCTTGAATGCCTACGACTATCAGCCCAATCATTGCATTCATATTGGTCATCCACATTAACAACCTCAAATTTAGAAGTAAAATGTGTCATGTATTGATTAACAGGCTCAATTAACTCAACATCCTCATCAACCACAACTCTATCAATGTGACGCTCATCTTTGTTATCACTTGGTTCGGATTCTCCATAGCAATATAGAACATATGTTATTCCCAACTAAGGTTTATATTAACAATTTACAAAACCAAAACTTGTCTCCTAGTATTACCACCTAACCTAGATGGACCAGTTGTTTGTGATGACTGTGTGGTTCTCTGAGAATTACTTGGAAACCGAGTCAACCCCATACTAGAAGAGTTTCTTAGTCTAGGTCTATTATTCAAGTAGAGCTCCATCATATTAATCTTATTGATCCTCGCAAACCTAAATATTGAATTCACACTCCCATTACTACAGATTTGTACACCACATAACGAGCTTGACTAACCCCGGTTTGCAACATCCTCCAAGTAATTTCAACTTTTATTTCAAACATATTCCAGCCAAGTCGATCACATAACATTTTTTATAATTCGTTAAGAGATATGTCTGATGTAGTAGTTAGGAATTTATGACTTCCTCCATTATAAGTGATATCATTGTCGGTATTGATAATAATACCACTATGGAAGTATAATATTCCTAAATTATCATATATTCTGTCAAACAACACAACACGACATAATTCTAATTTATTAATATCTTGGGGTTAATCAAAGTGCATCAATTATCAACTAAAAATATATCTAATTAACTTAATCTATAATTTAACCTAAATCAACACTAACATTTCAAACACATAATTTTGTTAATTCACAATCAACAATAACCTAAAAAAATTGATTATTTAACAAAATAACCTAACCATGAACTAAAAATATATCTAATTAATCCAATCCATAATTTAACCTAAATCAACACTAATATTTATTCTTCATAATTTTGTCCATTCACTAAATAACATAATTGATACTAATTTAACATAAATTAATTATAATTAACCTAATTCATAATTCAAAACCCTAACATTCCATAAAATATAATTAACACTAATTAATTATAAATTACATGAAATTAATTAAGGGGAACTGTTCAATATACCTCTAGAAGTGAAATGTGGCTAGTGAGGGTGATCAGTGGTGTTATTTTGGCTGTAATGTGGTTGCCTCGTCGCTGGTAAAGAGAGAAAGAAAGAAGTTACCACAGATAGAGCTAAAGAGAAAGAGATGGGTGATATAGAGAGAGATTAGTGGTTTAGGGCTGGTTAGGGTGTTTTTGGTGGTTGGGAGAGAGAGATCTAGCTGGTGGTGAGAAGAGAGGAGCAAGGGAGAGAGAGAGAGAGAGAGAGAGAGAGAGAGAGAAGGAAATCAAAGAAAGAGAAAGAAAGGGAGTCATGGGTCGAGTCGCAAATGGCATCTGTGAGTTGTTAAAGTGTGCTACTTTTCTAATTATTTTTTTCAATTATGTTACTTTGCCATTTTTTTCAAGTGTGTTAAAAAAAACTCTTTATAAGTTATAACATTGTCAACCCAACCTTTTTCTTTATAAATTCAACCAAACCACAAGTTCGTAAACTCCAAACTCGAGGCTCGGACCATATCAATAATTTAAATATTCCTATAAGTTTATTCTCGTACTTTTTCATCACTCCCCTCTGTGTATTTTTTTTTCTTGCACCCAAATTCACTTTATTATTGTTTTTTTGAAAAAAACTTAATTTGGGAAGATCTAGATTAGAATGCCAAAACAATTAGAGAGTCTGATTGAGTCAATCATGAAGAAGAATAACGAGAAGATTCACCATCATGAATCTTCTTCGTCGGCTTTTGTGTCGGATTTAGATGAGAAATCGGATCCTTCAGAATCTGTGAAGGCAAAAATTTGGTGCTTGTTTGGTAGAGAAAGGGTTGGTTATGTACAATCATTTGAAACCTGCTTCGTTCAGTAAACTTTCATTTTTGTTATATATGTTTTTTTAAAAAAACATTATGTTGCAATCTCTCTCTCTCTCTCTCTCTCTCTCTCTCTCTCTATATATATATATATATATATATATATATATAGTTGTCACTTACATATGATTTTGGTACTATGGTAGCTTTTGTGGTTGTTGTTTGAAAAAAGTTGTTTTTATAAATAGCACTTTTAGTTGAGGTTGGTTTGATATTTATATATGTTTGGTTAAAACTGTGGTTAAAATTGAGGTTAAACAAAAAGTAGTTTAATGTGTTTGGTTAAAAATGCTTTTTAAATTGAGGTTAAAAAATAATTAAAAAATATATATATTAATATTAAGGGTTTTAAATTTAAATATTATAGATTTAACTACTACAATTACATCATGAAATAAATAATACTTTACAAAAAATATTTTTTATTGTTCCATTAAACTATCTACAATTCCATTACGTACAAAATTCATCAGACAAGAACTACAATTTCCATGATTTTTTGAGCGTGCAATAAAATTAGGTAAAATATTATCAAGAATAAAATTGAGATTACAATGCGAGTGAGTTTAATTCACTCTACACTAGTTTTTCGGGGGAAAAAATATTATTCACATGACTAGTGCGAGTGAATTTACTTTACTATAAACTAGTTTTTCAAAAAAAATAAAAATTATTGTTCACGTGAACGTGAACAGTGCCAGTGAATTAATTCACTCGCACTGTTCACTTAAAAAAAATGAACAGTGCAGAGTTTAGTTCACTGCACAGAAGAAGAAAAGTAGCCGAGAGCTGCTTTGATTTACCTGCGTTTTAAATGCAAAATGCACTGGGCCCTATAAATAATAAATTGTGTTTTTAACTTTATCAAACAATTGTTTGTTGTGGTTTGCTTCAAAAGCATAAGCAACCACGCAAATAAACAGCCTCTTTCATTCGTTATTGTCCTTTTTTTTTTGTTTTGTGAAAATTAAAGGGGAAGAAAATGCCAAAGTGGATCTTGTGGCAAATTTGTTGTTCAGCTGCTGATGTGTTTTTATGGCGGAACAAGAAGGTTTCAGCAGGTGTGCTTGGTTTTGTGACTAGAATATGGGTCCTTTTTTAGTTGATCGAATACCACTGCTTACTCTAGTATATAATTATCATAGTTTTTAAACCTGACCCGGTATAATGATCGCTTACGGGTCAGATGGGTTGATTCGGGTCAACCCAAAAAAAAAAAGAAATCCAATTCAATACCTATAAAAAACACATAACTAATTACAATGCATCACTTATATAAATCATATTTAAATTTTAAACCAACAACATAAATTTAATTCAATATCCAATACACAAACCAAATATAAATTCTAAAATATTTAAAACAAAACTTCCAAAAACATAAATTCTTAATCAACAACATATTCACTTTTATTGAATGAACACATTAAGTTCTTCGGTGTTCATTGGAGCAAAATTTGAATCAAATGTCGATAGAATTGAGCCAATCTCGTTAACACCTAATAATACATCAGCATGCTCCTTTGAAACTTTATCGCCACAATCATCTTCAATCTCATTAATATTTATGAAATCAACATTTAAAACACGATTAACAAATAAATATTATGTGTTAAACAATACTTTGTTTTAAATAAAATTTTTCACTAAATGATCAATAATTAATTATTATCATCTAAAGTATCTTGTATGGTCATTGTTGATAGAGCTTGGTGAAAACTCTTTGCTTCTTCAGTTGTTAAAATTGACGGGTCATCTTCTACTATCTAATTTTGAATGTCATGATTTATCAAACATAATTTATCATATTATATTCACCTAATTAACAATAAAAAACAAGCATATAGTTTAGTTAAAATATTGGTTAGCAACAGCCCTAAAGGAATGCTAACATAGCAAGATTACAAAGCAATGTCTTTTACTCAGTGTGTAAGTGATACATATTATAATTGTCCTTAATTAATCCCTTGCTATGCAAAACACCAACATCCTCTCTGCTGTCATGCTCGATACCAAGGTCTCTGCTCTTTTTTCCATCCCTTACTCTCCCAATTAATTACTCCTACTATTAACCTTAATTTTTTTTTATTTTTTATTGCTGCTAATCTTAATCATCGTAATTCTTCTTTCTTTCTATCCATCCACCCATCCATCTACCACTCTCTACCTGCCTTTCTAATCTGTATTATACGCAGTTGATGATGCATTTTTCCTTGTCAATTAGGCATCTACAATCACATCAGTTTTATTACTTGGTTTTCATTGATTAAACCCACTTGGATCTAATCATCTACTGATTATAATCATAGATGATTAGATTCTTTCAATCTGTTGTTAACAAGAACATAAACAAGGCAAGAAACAGAGCCCAGATTCAAGCAAAACACAGGCAGGGAACATAAAAGGATTGACATATAAACTGGGCAGAAACAGGGCAAGGAACATAAATCTATCTTACATAAATGAAAAGCCAGTGAATTAAACAACCCATCTTACATCCATGAAGAGAAACAAAACCAGTGAAGAACAAAAATATAAGAGAGAAGAAAACCGAAGCGAAACAAAAAAAAAACTATCTTATATCAAACCAGTGCTTTCATAAAAAAAAAAAACTAAAGAGAAACAAGTAACAACAGCTTCATCTGACCTTGATTTGCAGATCTTAACTGAAGAGAGCCAAATCAAGAAAAGAACACAAACACCCTGCAAAAATAAATTTAGAGTTTGCTGAGGGCCTCTTCTTTTTATTCTAACAAAAAAAGAGACGGGGACTTACCTGGTATGGCTTGCGTGTAGCTTAAATTCCTCTGCAACTGATATGGCTATGAACTTTGAAGAAGGAGATTAGGTTTTCTAATTCTGTGAATTGTGATTTGGTGTGTCTTCACGTTGCAAAGCAAACAATTTGCTTAATTAATAGTAAAAAGCTAAAGTAAAAAACAACGTCGTTTTACTTTATATATATATATATACACACACACACCAGTCGGGTCTCAGGGTCGACCGGGTTTTGCCGGGCCAAATTCCTAGCTGGTTTTTTCATCAATCCGGCCTGGTTCCAGCCCCGGGTCAACCGGGTCCCGGGTCAACCCGCTGGGTCGAGCCGGGTTTTAAAAATATGATAATTATTCATCTAGGCTAACATTATCATAAAAAAAAACTCTAATTCTATTTGCAAATTAAGGTGTCATTATATAATTCTTAAAATATCATAATAATTATTTTATTTTATAATATTAAATTTTTTTAAAAAAATGAGTATAGGGCCAATAATGTCAAGTCAAGGGGTGTCCAAGCTTGCTCATTTAGCCTTAAAAAAAGAGAGGATGGTGCCTAGACTTTGAAGGAAAACTCAAGTGATTTCAATCTTGTAAAGTTATAACATTGAGGGGTATAATTCAACTGGTCAGACTTTAGGTTTGTTCTTTAGAAGTCACCAGTTCGAGTCCCACAAACCTCAGGGCCACTGGAGACTTACATGGTCGTTAACTTCAAGGCTCGTGAGATTAATCGAGGTGCGCAAAAACTGGTACGGATAACCACGTTAATAAAAAAAAATCTTGTAAAGTTAGGCTCGCACTTTTTTTTTTCTAAAAATAAATAAATAATAAAATAGGATGAATAAGTAGAAAACATGTTTTGCAATAAAACAGATTTTAGTCACCTCTTGAAACGTTAAGGTTAAAGTTTTAAGAACCACAATCCAAATTTTAACATTTTCTAACTAAAAAACACATAAAATTGAACACATTAACACCAAGATTATTGGTTTTTTTTAATCAACTGAAAGCTTTCTCTTCTTTTCCTCTTCAATAATTTTTTCTCTCATCTCTTAATTGTCAAGGATTGAAATGTGTAAAAAATGGAGAGTTGTGACCAATATATAATTTTTCTAAACTTCTAGGACCTTAGTGTAAAAAGGCATGTCTCATGAATAGTTAAAAAAAGAATAGTGCGATGAACAGCACATTAATTGTACATGAATAATGTGTGAATAGTGAAACACCATTCTAATTCTATATATATATAATTTAATTAAGGGAAATAAATATTTTAGACAATGAATGGATCATATAATTTAATTTTGAAATCAAAATATTCAAATTCCAAACTAAGATTTCTCAAGAAAGAAAGAAAGTTTCAAACACAAAAAAAACATTTGTATTGCATAAATGAAACATATTTTACACATTTTAAAATTAAATAAATTTGTACAATATATGTTTAGTAAATAACTAGTTACTATTACTAATAACGTAAGAATAACAATAAAAGTGTGAAGACGTTAGTACTTATAAAACATCAAATTAACTGTAATTAATCAAGGATCAAAGAATTGTGGAAAAGAAAATAAAGGTATAGACAAATTCATTATTCAGAAGAACGATCGACGACAATCAGAAATTATGAATTATAATATAAGAGAGCAAGTAATTAAGCTGAAGCCTCCAGTTAAAGAACACTTGTTATGTCATATTAGCACACAGAAAATCATAAAACATGGAGATCACCATGGATTATAAGACATGGAGAACACCGAATTTCCACGAAAAGATAGCTTCTAAGTGACAAAGTATAAATGAAGGAAAACATTAAAAAAAGAAGAAGCAAATTCAGGCGTTTTTAAGAACAAATTAAAAAATCTCTTGGGAAGAAAAGATTGATATGCACATATTCAGGTTGTTATGCTCCACCCTCTTTCGATGTTATTTCTCTCATACCCTTGAATTTGAAAAAATCCATACAATTGCCAAGTTCGCATGGCATGACTTAATTGAAAAACAAACAAATATTCAAAGTAAGAGGAAGAAAGACATATAGGATCACATTCCCATCTCGCCACGTTTCTTGTAGGGATAATTATTTTCGATTCGGTTTTTATAAAAAAAAAAACTAAACAGGAATTTTTTAAAAAAAACCGAAACCGGTTCAAACCGACCGGTTTCGGCTCGATTTTTCCAGTTTGGCTCGGTTTTTTGGTTTGGATTGGTTTTTTTTTGTTTGACTCGGTTTTTTTCGGTTTGGGTTCGGTTCGGTTCCGTTTTTTTGGTTTCAAGCTTATAAAACCGAAACCGAAACCGAATCGAACCGGCTGGTTTTTTCAAAATTTAAATTGGTTTTTTTTACGATTCGGTTTTTTCGGTTAATTTTTTTTTCGATTTTCTTGATTTAATCGGTTTTTCAGTTTTTTAGCTCACCCCTAGCTTCTTGCATCGAGTGTGAGTGGACGAATAATTGTCCTTAGCTGAGCAAAAAAAAGAAATAAATTAGAATTAATAAATTGTATTCGATCCAAATCTGTGTTTTTTGTTCCAAATATTAAGAAAGGACAAAGAAAAAACATAAAATCACAACTAACACTATGACAATCTTTCCTTTCATTTTTTTTTTGGAAATGAACTTGGGAGAGGGAGGAGAGAGAGCATAGACCTTTCTTGTACCATGTATCGAACTTCTTGTGAAAAAACAAAGCAACGGATTAAGAAAAGTCTACTAGCATGGACAAAATGAAAAGAAGTCAAATAAAATGAAAAACAATGCAAATAGACCACCGACTGCTAATCCATCTATCAGCATGAACTTTGGCTTGGTGTTTAGAAGTAGGTTGCAAAAGTCAAAACATCTATCCCACTTCTTGAAAATTGTTGCCTTTATTTATACTTGTTTTTCATTTTCTTATCATATCTTCAGCAATATAAGCCTTAATACAAAATATATAAGAACTAGTTTAATAACCACTCTAGAACACGTTTTTATGAGATTTCAACCTATAAAGAAACATGTGTCATGATACAGTTTACGTTATTCTTTATAGTACACATTCAATTATGTGTTTGAGATTGGTTGTTGATACAGTTCAATATATAATTTAACTTTTTATTTAGGAGAATATTTTGCAAAAACAAAGCAATTTTTCATCATTTTCAATGAAATTTCCTTCAGTTTTAGGATAATATTTTGTTGATTTAAGTCATTGTAAAATAAGAAAATCAACCCTAAACAAATATGATATGATCCCAACATCTTAATTAACCCAAGCCAACTTTGAATCCCATGTGGCCCAAATTCATATTCATTAATAGGGACCAAATCAGACTTAAAATACACTCCAAACAAACTTTCTTTACTAGCCAAAAATATCTCAAGCATAACATGTTGTGATTTGATCTAATTACTCACCAAAACAATTGGGTTGAACCCATCATCCATAAGAACCTCAATCTGATCGAATGCATTCCTAAGTAAAAACTCATCATGAAAAACCCAAGGTTGAACCATATACTGAACCGTATCAACAATCAATCTCAAAGACATAATCGAATACTTACTATAAGGAATCCAAGGCTGAACATGAACCGTATCATTTCCTCCCTCTTCAAGAAGATTCACCCTCAAATCTTGAATAGAATTGGTAGCGACTTTATTAGCCTCTTGTTTAAGCCTTCAGAATTCCCTTATTGCTAATACCTTTCTCCAATAACACTGTATAGAAGTAGTGACTGATAAAAATTTCAAATAAGTAAGTTGTATTAATCACTTGCGTACATATTTTTGAAAGATAACCACAACGGATCTCCCTTGTCTTTCATTATTTTAGCATTGTACCTTCTTTTCCCATGAAGCTTGAAGTTCATAGAATAGTCTTCTACACTTCTCAACTTCTTGTTCTAAAACCCCCAAACCATGGCTTCGTTTGTTGCATCCTTGAGCTAGAATCCTCCTCTGTTCCCTCTTCCTTGCAAAATACATGACACAAATAAGAAAAAAAAGAAAAAAGAAGAAGGTGAAAACACAACAAGAATAGAGTTTATGATAGGAAGAACATTGATTTAGACTTGAAATTGTAAGTCTGACTTTTGTTTGGAGCAAAACTGATCAGAAACAAACATATGTGAAAGTGATGAAAATGACTCAAAAAACAACCAAACATCCCAAATATGATGATAATATACTGGAAGGAATGAAATCAACAGAAACAAAACAAGTTTTGAAAGCTAACGCAAGACAAACCCGTTACGGCAACACAAAACCTGATTTTAGAACCTAAAGAAAACTATATCCAAATGATCTCAAATTTAAAATATTTTGTGATTAGGACCCCAGTAAACAGAATATAAATTTTGAGCTGATTTCGAGTTAATTTGATATATGGACACGAAACATCCCTTTTAAAACCCAAATTTAGAACCTAGGCCCATTGACGTCCAAATGACTTGAAACTTGACATTTAGCGTGATTTCACACTAAATAACCCAAATATTAATTTTGAGTTAATTATGATAAGTTTTGATATGTTGCCGCGAAATAGATGTGTTACACACCTGTCTTAACCCAAATAACGTTTTCTAATTGTTTTTTTTTTCTCTAATTAGAACACAACAAACATAGAATAACAAGAATAAACACAAGAAAGAAAACAAATACTCACCTGAAACAAAACAAAGACAGACGAAGAGAAACTGACACGAAACAAATAGATAACGAAAACAAGAAGGATATAACTTGATTCCAGAGCCTAGCTCTGATACCAACTGATGCAAACCTTTTGATCACGTGGTCAAACAACCCCTAAAAAACATGATCCCTAAAAAAGCCAAAAATCAGGTTTGAGAGGTGTGACACAATGGAAACCTATCCCAAGGCACCAATACTATTGGAATTGAATCAAATGACGCCACAATGTTAGTTATACCTTGATAAGTCAGATTTGATCTTTGTTCCAATAAAGATAACATAACATGTTGCATTGTGCAAAACACAAGTTTATTTCATAAATCCATGGCTTTTTGCTTTCAGCATACAAAACACTTATTTAATGCTTCAAATAACCCTAATAGATCTCTATAATAGGCTAATTTGAGCCCACTTACAAAATAGACCCAAATCAAGGTTGTCAAAAATGCTTTTTTGACATGATATGGAAAATACAATATAAACTCGAATCATAAAATTGTAAAATCACAAGTAAAATATTTTAACTAATTATATATTGATAATTCCAATCAAGTAGTAAATAATAATATAACGCAATTAAAATAAAAGTGAAATAAACAATACAAATGTTCAAACACCTTAAAATACATAATTCAAATAAAAATTCATACATGGTTTAAATAACTTAAAAATACAATATAATACAATTATGTCCATAAAATTTCATTAACTAAAAATTAACAAACCCATAACAAACAATTTGTTGGTGCGTCATGTAAACTAAACACAACCTCATTGCCTTTATCTTCCTCATTATTCCTAAAACATTCATCAAAATCATTACCATTTAAAGGATTATTACTACTACTACTAGTACCAGCACCGATATTGTGAACATTAGTGCTACTACCAGTACCAACAATAACACCAATATTGTCAACAATATTTAACCCTAAGCTCCTTGAATTGTCTGGATTGACACCATTCTGAATCACTAAATCATCTTCAGTTCTATGACACTCCATTTCAGCATCATTAAAATTTTCTTCATCATCACTTTCATCTTCTTTACTATTTTTCCTTCATGTTGCACTATCAATGACACCAAACAAATCAAAGTTTGATGAACCATCATGTTTCTCTCCCTCAGCTATCCAATCATCATCAGATGAGAGATCATCTAAAACTTCACCAAAATCACTAGCTTTCTTTTTTACTTGGTTATCATTCGATATCAGATTGTACATTACAAATACCAAGTCATTCATTTTTTTCTGGTGCAAACGATTTCTTTGTTTCGTATGAACCTATATAAGCAATTCAAATTGATAACATATAAGATTCTTATCAAATATAAAAAAATTAAAATTAAAAAAAAAAACTTACCATCTCAAATGCACTCTAGTTTCGCTCACATCTAGATGAACAACAAGTAAAGCTTAGAACTCGAATTGCAAATTTTTGTAGATCTAGACATTCATTCCCATAAGAATCCTATAATTTAGCTAGAGTCTTTTTATCTGGTGATGCATCCTTGAATGAATCAAGTTATAAGTCAATTTTACACCTTTAACTTGCATCTGACACTATCCTTTCTAAGCATTTATATAATCCAATTTTAATGTTGGCATTAACTTTAAATTAGGATTATAATGATAATGAGGATTCAAAGAATAAGCTGCTGCATGTAAAGGTCTATGAAGTTGAAGTTCCCATCTTGCATCAATAATATTCCATATAGGTATATAATTACAAAATAAAAATAAGAATATTATCATCAACATTAAATTAAATAATACAAAAGTGAAATAAACATTATGTATCAACTCATAGTAATAAATAAATAATTAGCAAGATAGATAATCAATACCTTTTTTTCACAAAACCAAAATTCACCTGTATCTTCTCTTTTACTTGATCCATTGCTTCATATATAAAACTCATAGCTGGTTTCTTATCTGAATCAACTAATCAAAGAACTTTAATTAGAGGATATTCTGCCTTAATACACATAGTGATATCATGCCAAAACTTGTTGTCCAAAACACAACTTTGAATTCGTTTCTCTTCTTCTATTTTTGAAAACCTACACGACCTCCACTGGATGGAAGTAAACATTATCATCAATTGTATATTACAATCACTTAAACATCCAAGAGTTAATTATGCAGTAGCAAATCTAGTGGTAGCAGGCCTAATCAAATCATTTCCTTTTGTAAAGTGTCTTAGCATGGAAATGAGAATAGTTCTTGAATAAATGTATGAGGTGATTCTCCTCCCATTAGCAATAGTTACTTGATGGACCTCTAGTTTCTTCTCAAAATCTTCCAATATCAAGTCAATACAATGGGCAACATATGGTGTCCAAAACAATCTTTTTTGTTTCCCCATCAACAATTGCCCTGCTGCTGTATAATTTGCAGCATTGTCAATGATTACTTGCACCACATTTTCCTCTCCATTCCTCTCCACAATAACATCCAACATCTCAAATACCTTATCAGCATTCTTGGATATATTAGAGGTATCTACCGATGATAAAAAAAAATTGTCCCTTTAGGACTATTAACCAAAAAGTTGCAAATAAAACTCCTTTTCTTATCAGTTTATCCATCATACATTATTGAGCAACCTGTTTTTTTCCATTCTAGCTTGTACTCCTCAAGCAAGTTCATCGTGTGATCTACTTCTTGTTTCAAATACTTCTCTCTAATATCATAATAAGATGAAGGCTTAAAACCTGGTCCATGCTTTGCAACCAATTCAAGTGTCTTAACAAATTCAGAGTTTTACACGGTTAAATGGAATTGCACTAGTATAGAAAAACCTTGCAATTTTTCTACATGCTTCTTCTCTAAGATTCTTTTTTAGCAGTTGATTGATGGTAATTTGTGTACTTCCACTCCCACTTGTTGCTCTCTTTCTTTTGTCCACTAAGCTAATTTCATTCTCTTCATCATTATCATTATCTTCATCTTCATCTTTTCTTTTCATTAGAAATCTCATCTCCATTACCAATCAGCGAAGTTCTTCATAATCAGCAATGAGTCGTTCATATTTTTCATTAATATGGGCCTAGAAGCTCTCTTTATTTTGTATATTTTTTGGCTTTCATTTGCGTCTCGTACAAAAAATCACGCAATCTATATGGTACAAATTAATTATCTGTTAGTAAATGAAAAATAAAATTTTAATATTTTGAATAAAAAATATTATCTTGAATTCAATATTACTAATTGCATCATGTATCTCCTAAACTCTCCTCAAAACATTACTATAAGCTCTCTCCCATTCAAATTTTCCCTTGAAGTCAAAATTTATAAAAGGAAAATTTCAGTAATTTCAATAAACTAACCAAATTAACATAAAAAAAATATAAGTTAATATTAACCTTGAACCTTGAAAATTATGCATCGATCTGTGGTTTCCATTCAGGATGTTTGAAAACCTGGCTCCATTGAAATAATGAAACTTCCATCCACGATTTAAAATCGATGTTATTGTTCACGCAGCCTTAATGTTTGTAAATCTAAAATTGCATTTGTTAAATAAAATTATTTTAAAAAACATTATTAGACATGTCGTTGTGAAAGCAAAACAAACTTATATTGAAAAATCATCCTTCCACTAGGCCTCATACTTATAGGTAAATGAATCCTGCTATGAAGGGACCCCCTCGACATTACGACATCGCACTCGACGAGCTCGTATCATGAGTTGATGTTTGTGCCTCAAGTGTTTGTTCTTGGTCTGCACCTAATGACTAGTGGTCTTCAACATTGCTGCTAAAAGAACCAACATTGATCCTATCCTCGCGATGTACAATAGACTTTCCCCTAGGCATCTACACAAATTAACAAATAAAAAAAATTAAATGATTTCTATTTTGTTAAAAAAATTCGGCACCACATCCCTTATGTGAAAAACTACCTAAAATTTTTAAACCTATAAATACACAACATATATGCAACAAATTAGTTGATTTTATTTATTTTTTCCTAACAATTTAGCATAATTCAATCTAGCAGAAAATTTTCAATTTCTACATGATAATATTTTTTTAATCCAAAATTTACAAAAAACAATATTCTAAATTTAAAAAACAAATCAAAATAATAATTAAGATTAATCCTATACATTTAATTGAAATTGAACAAAAAATTGAAAAAACCCTACTAAAATTCAACAAAATAATGCAAAAATTATTACAATTACAACTAAAATTCAACACAATTATTTCTAAGTGATAATATTTTTAATCTTAAATTTACAAAAATCTATTCTAAATGGAATAAATATAAAATAACAATTTATTCTTCATCAATTGACTCGTCCTCATCTTCATCATAATCATCTATGTTGATTTCATCGCTATCATCTTCATCAACTTGTTTATGTTCGTTAGAGCTCAAAACATCATTCAATTCCTCATCATCAACATCAACAAAAATATTCTTGGCGATTCAAAAATTTGAATTTTCTTCCAAATCATTAGATGGAGCAACTTGATATAGATCAACTAACTTACCAAGTTGAAATACATCATCTCCCATAGTTAATTAATAGTTGCCGTCATGAACAACCTTGACATGACCCCTGAGTTTGATTTTCACTACGGATAACCAATCAACTCTAAAGGAATGAGCAACTTGATATAGATCAACTAACTTACCAAGTTGAAATACATCATCTCCCATAGTTAATTAATCGTTGCCGTCATGAACAACCTTGACATGACCCATGAGTTTGATTTTCACTACGGATAACCAATCAACTCTTGAACGATCATTTCTAAAGGAATGAGTGTATGTGTAATTGCTGGCATTGCTTGGCGAAAATAAAAACATCATCGATATTGCGGATTCTAGGCTCTGAATTAATTTCTACCAAACCATGATATAGATCTACTTTGATTTATCTATCAGTGGTGTCATACCAATAACATTTAAATAAAAATACTTTATTCTGCTCGCTATGATATTGCAATTCTCCCAACTTCCTATAATATTCAATTTAAAACTCATTAAAAGTCGATCCATTAATATAAACCCCACTGTTATCGTACTATTTGACTTTTTTCTCGCTCCTTATTTTCCCACTATAATTTTCTCGGTATATACTGAGGGAATTTTTTGTCGGTGTTTACCGATGAATATAGAGAGGAAATATTTTATCGGTAAAGGTCATCGCGATATACCGATGAAGAAATTCTGTCAATGTTTTCATTTGTATTTGCCAATATTCAAGTAGTGTAAAATGAATCCTAACTAGCACAAAACCAAACAACATAAAATAAGCAAAAGAAGGAACAAAAGTTCCAAGTTCAAACCAAAGGTGCTTAAAGAAAAAAAATAAAATGAGAAAAAAAAATCAAAAGCATAACCAAAAATATAAAAACATAGACCACAAGCTTAAGAGGTCACTAAAAATGCATGAAAAAAAGCATAAAAACACCTAAAAATGGTGGATGAACAGAGAAAAGCATATATAAATAAATATAAATAATACTTCATAGGCTTACCTAAGATCATAGTTTTAATACCCGACCCGCCGGGTTGACTCGGCAACCCGACAAAACCCGGTTGCAACCCGTTGATTTTGTTTTTTACTAAAACAACGTTGTTTTGATTTTTTTTTTTTAAATTGACCCAGGCGACTTGGTGACCCGGTCAAAACTCGAAACCCGGGCCTTGGACATAGCCGGGTCTAAAAACTATGCCTAAGATGAAAAGAAAAAAAAAAACCACCACCAATGAGACAAATGAGCACAACCTACATCAGAAATATAAAGAGAGAAATATAATAATTTTATAAGCAAGAGGGATACACAATTGGAGACATGAAAAGTAAAAACATAACAATAGTGTAGCAAAGAGGGATGCATAAAAGGAGCATGTGAGATTCAAAATGAGTAAAAACCAAAGTGAATCACAACAACAGCTCTGAATTAAGCAAAAGCACTGGGTCATAAGAAAAAAACTAAGAGAAAGAAGAACACCAAAATGAATGAGAGCATGTAATGCAAACCTAAATATTAATACATAAATAAAATAACTTACTTGCCAAATCATATAATTTCTAGCTGATTTCACCATTTTTATAGTTATCATTGTCCTCAAAACCATTAACCAAAGACAAAATAGAGTTCCCTTTAATCACCATTTTTTTAATTGTTTTTTCCAATTGAAGCTCCTCCCTAGTAATGCAAACTTATCAATCTCCCTTTACATCCACATTCAAAATCGATAAAATAAATCAAAACGGTAATAATTATAATCACCTTATTTATAACTTTTCCAGCATCACTCTTTTTTTCTTCCTTTTCAAACACACTACACAACAACAACATTGATTAAACATCTTAACATTTTAAACAACATTAACCAGAAAAGAAAAAAAAGAAAGCAGTGATCATTATTATCTTATTTACACGTAGTTTTCTTGTAACCAAACCAAAGTTTTCTTCTTAAATGCAATTCAAAAATGTAAAACAAAAATAATTGAAACCTAAATAATCACCAAGACAAATCCAATCATTACTGACCAATAATTAATCAAGCAAGAATGTTTACAAACCCTAAAAATAAGGATTTTTTAGGAAACTCTGAAGATTTACCTTAGAGAAATTTGACTCGAATTGGGGGACACCGGGGTAGCCCTTAGCGGAGGCAGACTTGGTTTTAAGCTGGGTGTTGTTAGGGGATGATTGTAAGGCTGCCATGTGGTGGTTTGTTTTGGGTGTTGTCGAGGGCTGATTTCAGGTAAGGTTATGGCTTGTTTCTGGTTAGCGTGAGGAATATTATTGATTTAGATCGCTAATTTTTTTTTTCAAGAAAAAATCAAACGCCTAGACCAAGACTACTCCAATTCAAACTATTTGATGCTCTTTTCTGTCTGTTTCTTGCTTCTAGTATTGTAAAAGAGATAGAAAATTGTTGATCTCTCCCTTTATATTTTCCCGACATTTCTTTTTAGATTTCATAGGGATCCTTACTTCTCTTTCCAATTTTTTCTCCCCTCCTCCCTCTATATTTCCTCTTTTCCCTCCATTTCTTACTCCTAATATTGCAAAAGCGATTGAAAAATGTTGATCCTTTCCTATTTTTCCCTCTTTGTTCCTATTTTAGGTTTCACATGGCTCCTCACTTCTCCTTTTTTTTTTTTTTTTCCTTTGCAAGGAAAGAAAGCAAAAGAAGAAAAGTGGAATCATAAAAAAAAGAGAGGAGAAAAGTCAAAATGAGCCACATTCCCTTAAAAAACAAAAAAAAATCTCTTAATCCAACTCAAACTTCTCAAACATATCAAAGACAAAACCATAACCATTTTATTGAAATCCATGATCAAACTAGTTATATGAACATAGTACATCAAATAGTAACATTATAATATGAATTAGTTTTTTTTTAGAAAATTATGCAAACAATATGATGATATGAAATAATAATAATGCATATGATGTTATGTGATACCAATAAAATATATAATAATAACATTAGTATTTAGCCAGTGGTGATGATGAAGATTGTGAGTTGATTATGTTTTATAACAAATTATAAGTTAAAAATATTTTTCAATCATGGAATGAAGATTTTAAATTAATTATAAAATATTTTTATCAGTGATTTTTTATATATAAATTAACATCGAAAATGGAAAACAAATGCCACCTAATAAAATAAATAGTTAAATATGGTAATAAAGTAAAACTTATTTACCGCTATGAGGCCTAAAATGGCCTTGGCTATCATCAACTAGAAAAATCCAAAAGTCAGCCTACCCTCTGTCTGGTTAGTGGCTGACTATTTTGAAAAGGTTTTAGTTTCTCATTGACAGGTCATGTCCGCACACAGAAAGAGAGAACTCCTCCCCCCTCTTCCTCCTTTCATTTGTTAAAATCTCTGTTTCTTGATTACCCCCTCTGTCACTTTCTCTCTCTCCTGCATTCCTCCTGAGAAAGACGACAGAAACATACTCGATCATCTCAAACAAACAGATTTCATCAATCAAGTGTCCGACTTTTAATTGGATTCCAAAATGACTGAACACTAACCCCCTCCCTGCTTCCCAAATCTTGAATGAGCCCAAATTCTTGAATTTTAACTAGATTATTACAAACTCGAGAATCTGGGATGCTAAAACCCCTTGAACTATCCAATCCAATCCAATCCAATTTCCTGATTCATGGAAACGAAATCATCAATCACCCCCACCTCTCTGATTTTAGGGCTTATATTAACCTTCTATTCGCTTCTTGTTGAATCACAACCACTAAATGGCCGTTCATCAGCCCCATTGATGTCCCCTCCACCACCTCCTCCACCACCACCACCACCTCCCCCTCCTCCTCCTCCTCCTCCTCCACCACCATCACCGTCACTACCTCCTCCATCACTATCACGATCATCGCCACCTCCACCTCCACCGAGAAAGAAGCTGCAGTTACCCCCGCCACCGAGGCATAGATTGACCGTAAATGAGAATAGAAGGAGAAGAAAACCACCACCACCAATGAAGAATAACAACATGAACGCAGGGAAAGCGATTGGGTTACTGTTTGTGGGCATTGCTGCAATCTTGCAGATTGGTGTTGTTTGGTTCTTGGTTTACAAAAGAAGGCAGCTTTAGAAGATCAAAGATAGATATGAAAATTGCTCTTCTTGATTCCTTTTCAGTGGTATCAATTTTATGCAATGGATTCTTTGGAAGGTGGTTTATTGGATTGATTCTTTGGTGGATGCAAAATTACTGGATTGATGGATATAGCATTCAAGGTCGGTTAGAGGATTGGTTTCTCATTTTGGGTCGGGTCCTTGAGGTTTTCCTGTAAATGGGTAATTCTTGATTTGACATTTTCTTCGTCTTCGTCTTCTTTTTCTTTTTTATTCTCTCATCTGGGTAGTTTTATCTACACGGCTTATAATTCAAAGTAGAGTGAATCTTTTCGCCATGGGTGTTCTGCTAACATGTATGACTGTAAAGAATGCTAGGAATTATGGAATTGGAAGGATTATAATGACAATGCCTATCTAGTGCACATTCTTTTATGTGTTAATGGGATGTCTGATTTGTTATTTTGGTTCATAATATGTTTTGGTTTTATTTTTGTTGCGTTTACCAATTCTTAGCTCTATGAAGTTATTATTTACTTGATTCTGTGAATTTTACCTGTTTGTTTCATATCCCTTGTTACTATAAGAGCTTCTTTGATCATATCCTTTGTTACTATAAGAGGTTGAATTCAAGTAGACCATGTGATTTGTTAAACAGGAGCTTCAAGGCGAGAGTCTTGATATTCCGAGTTGATGTCTTAAAATAGTTGGTCCCTTGTGCTAAAAACCTGTTTCCTTTTTACCCTTACTTACAATGAGGTGTTTTTGCACCTTCACAATTGCATTGTTTTGTTTGTTGTCTTGTTTCATTTTCTTCTCTAGATACTAAAAGTTTGCTGGAGCAAGTTTATCATCTTCTTGGTGCCATTCAACCGTCTTTTAGAGCCACAAAAATGTTTGGACATTCAAATTAAGTCATCCAATGCAATGCAATGCAATGCAATGCCCCGTCATAATGAATGACTTGAGATAATTTTTCTTCTCATTCCATTCATCAACTGCCTGATTATATCCTTATAGCGTTAGAGTGACGTGACTCTTTCAGGGGAATTAGCACGAGGAGTTTTCTACCTTCATCAGCTTACAGACTTGTTCCATAGGTTAACTCTGCTCCGATTTAAGCTGAGCTACTTCCCTTGCATTCAATCTCCTGTGTTTTTCAGTGTCTCCGTTGATCTGTGTAATAGACTACTAGCAACTAGAAATGTAAAGTAGTGGTTTTCCATATGCTTTGATGATTGACCTTAAGTGATTAGAAGTTGTGGGTCTTTCTGGCGGGGAAGTTCTTTAATTGATATAACAAATCTTAATAGGATTAGCCCTTTTGGGGCGGACTCCATCTATGTGAACTGATAACATTGATTAGATGTTTGAAACTCCACTCCCCAATTCTTTTATTTCATGTTTATTGTGAATGGTCTTCATTATTAAATGGATTGATGTGGCTTAATGAAAATACAAGTTTTCTACAATGGTGTTGAAGCTATTTGTAGCAATTTCTTCATGTTACCGCAGTGGTTATTGGGTTTATGGCCATAACGATTGATTGTTATGGGAGTCAGAGAGGACCTGTACTAAATATTTTGGGTTATGTTTGTTAGAAATCTGGCCAGTTTTGTGCTTAACTCTGACTGGTCAAGGCTCTTCGTTGCAAGTGGAAGGCAACGAGGAAATTGATGATTGATTAGTGAGGACCTGTACAAATATCTTGGTTTTAAGGGTGATTTATGGATTTTATGCCAACTAAATTGATGATTGATTAATGAAGGCTCGTGCAAGTTAAGAATGAAACCTGGAATGAGTGTTTCTGACCAGTAGAGGTCTGAGGATAAATATCAAATAAATAAGGAAATCCATCACCATGGAATGTCTAGCTGGCTGATTATGCCTACTGTGGCCTTCCTAACTATGATTTTAGAATGGCATCTGATCTTTATAGATTAGCCAGCCACGTTTTTGGAGTTGGTAAAAGAGGGGCATTATGTTGCCTTCTTGTCATTGCCATGATTTGTGGAGACCCTTTTTAGAAGGTAGCTTCATTTTTAGGCGTGACCAGTTTGTTTTAATTAGTAGCAAATTCAAGTAGAATAATATTTTTTTTTTCTTAGGCAAAAAGCTAACAGTGACCCGGGCATTTACTATACTCTTTTTGTTGATGGATTATGTAAAGAAATAAAATCAATCTTCTAATTATATATATTAAATAAATTATTTTAGATGTTGATGGAAAATTTCTAATTTTTCAAAATATATTTCAGACTCAGTAGAGAAGGTAAAGGAACTGTTAACAAGTTGCAATTGCTAGTCTACTCAAACAAAATTGTATCATGGACTATCTTCCAAACATTTCTCTTCCCCTCTAAGCATGCTACAAGTAATTATACACTGTGCACTTGAGGTCGTGGCCTAGTGGGGAAAGGGATTTATTTCCTTTCTCTGCACCCGGGTTCGATCCTTTTTGTGCATGTCTGTCACCCCCGCGGTATCTTACATGCCTACTGGGCTTGCAAGATGTTCAGTGGACCCGATGATTAGTTGTGGTGCGCGTAAGTTAGCCTGGACACTCGAGTTATATATATATATATATATATAAAGTAATTATGCACTGTATATAAATATTATTGAACTTTTATTATGAGCTATGCCAAAATAATATTGATGAGCTAGTTTATCCTTAAGGAATTAGGTTACTGAGGAAAGTTTCGTAAAAAGGAAAGTTAAGTTAAACTAAATTGAAAGTCAAGTGACTCAATTGTATCTCCCTGTCTACCTCCCTATGTTAGCATACACCAGATAATTATCTGCGCTATGCTGCAAAAAAATATTCTATGTATTGTTAACATATTTTTTTAAATAAATAAATAAATTATATGAAGGTTAATTTGAAGTGATATAATCAATCTTTTAAGTCTAAAAACAATTTTAACGACCGATAAAAATGTAGCTTAACTAAAAAAAATCAAGATAATATTATTTTTTTAATATTGAGACGACAACATATTAGGTCTACATGGATTCACTCGGATTAACTCAGGTTAACCTATCAAATCTCTAACTCAAGTCATGAGATCCTAAAAACCTTGTAGAAACCAAAAAAACAAAAATCATTAAAACCATTTTCAAATCAATTCAATATTGAAGGATGAAATTGAAATCAAATTCAATTAGAAAAATGAGTCAAGCCAACCCGGATTAACCTATAAAAACTTAGTCATGAGACTGGGATAACCGCCTAGAAAGAAAATTGAAATAAGTTATGAAGCTTAATTCTCATTTAACTTAATGTTAAAGATGAAATTAACAAAAAATTAATTAAAAAAAGAACATGAAAAAACCACCTTAGTCAACTTGAGTTAACCGACTTAACCCATAACTCGAGTTATGAGATCGTGATAACCCCATATAAAACAAATAAAAAAAATGAAGTCAAATTCTCAATCAATCCAATGCTGATGGATGAAGTTGAAAAAAAATGACCTGAGTCAACCTGTGTTAACTTGTCAAACCCGGGTCATAAGATTGAGCTAACTACATAAAAAATAAATCGAAACAAATTATAAAATTAAATACCTATTAAACCTAACATTGAAAGATGAATTTGAAAAAAAAACATTGAGGATTAAATTGTAAAAGGCCAAAGTATTTTACTGCCCTTTGCTATAGTGAAATGCCAAAGGCCTTTTAGTAAACCTTGAGGTTCAAATTGTAAAAGGCTAAAGCTTTTCACTATTCATCGCTACAATGAAATGCTAAGGTTTTGTAGTATATGTTTATAATAGTTATTAAATGGATGTGGTGTAAATTTAGTCCTTCCAATTTAAATGAAATTATAACTTATACCTTTATTTTTATAACCAGTATTGTAATGCTTCTTTTATTAAATAATGCTTTTAGTTTACTAATAAATATCCAAAATGCCTTCTAATCCTTATATTGTCACTTTGTCTCATCACCAACATAGTTTCATAATGTTGTTGCCTTCGACAATAATATCAAATATAAAAATTATTTTAAATAAAGATATTTTTTCCAACAAAAAAGATTTTATACACAGGTTTTTTTGACATATTTTTGTAGTTAAAAAAATTCTAATGTAAACCAAAACATTTATGCATACATATAATAAAAGTAATTGAAAACTATGTGTGTTAATAAATGAAAAAAAAAATTCATAAATGATAACAAAAAATAAACCAGGAAAAATTAGATCAAGATATTAAATCTCGCAAGACAAGATATTTATCTAGTTTTGTTTGCTAATTTTTTTTAATTAAATTAATTTTTTATTCGATCAAACAATAATAGAAATAGATGGATACTTTAAATTGATTGATAAAATAAAAAGAAAAAAAAAACTACAATGCAAAACTGCACATATTAGAATAATCATTTGAGAATAAATATTTTTATTTTTAAAAATAAAGTCCATCTATACAAAAGATTAAAAACAAAATATAGATGGACTAGAAAAATCTCTTAAAAAACTAAATGCATACAAAATAACAAAAAATAATTGTCATTTAAAAGAGTCTCTATAAACAAAATAAAAAAGAAAAGGGACATTAATCTAAATATAAATAAAAGTTATTTGAACATATCTTGAAATTAACATCTGGGAAATATAAAAGTGGTTACTAATCATTTATTATAATATTTTTGTATGTTTTGCAGGTCCATTACATATCACTTAACATGGCTGGTATTGATATTAGGAATAATTTCGTTAATTAGGTATATTATTATTCATATTCACTTCTTATGTATATTTAGTAGAATCTCTTATTTTGTTTTGTAATTAATTATTTTATAATCACTTAAACTTAGTTCTTTTATGCTTACTTTTCCAATCATTTACAATGTATATACATATATAAGTATTTGTGAACCACATGTTTAATGTAAATTGGTAAATGATGAATTATGTGTTATTATGAAATGTTGATATAAAGATTATTTATTAATAATGAGATGAAGATTTAATAAAGTGGAGGTATGCTTGAGGCTACCGTGTGAAAATATGGTAATGTGTTATATGTAGGTTATAGTGAGATAAAATTTTATATAGAGTTCTGTATAGAAAAAACTCTGTCGAAATTTCATAAAATCTGTTAAAGCTGATAATTAGTTTGATGTAAAAATAATATGAAATATGACATAGATATTGTTAAGACTAGAAATTATAGAATGAAAAATCTAGTAGCATTGTAGATAAAATCAAGTAATGTAAACATGTAAAAAAACCATGTTGAAAATGTTACGTATATTGGTTTGATTCTTAATCAATACCAAATATATTCAGATTGTTGTAATAAGTATTAAGACATATTAGATAACAAAATGTCATAGGGAAAGAAAATAATATTAGGGTTATATATAAATATATGGCCTTACTTTTTTTTTTAATTAACGTGGATGTCTGGACTAGCTTGCACGCATCTCGACTAATCCTACGGGCCCTAAAGTTAACAACCATGTAAGCTTCCAGTGAGACTTGAACTGGTGATCTTTATGGAGCAAACCTAAGAATTGATCAATTGAGCTACACCTCTCAGGATTTAAATGATCTTACTTTTCATTTATATACTATTAGTATTTGGTTATAATTAGTGTGTATCAAATAGTGGGTTGTTACAGGAATGTTATTTTGTGATCTTGGAGTTTTTATACTCTCTTCTTCTATTTTATGGTGTGACAATGTTAGTGTGATTACCGTTGCTTCAAATTCATTTTTTGATGCTTATTTAATGCTTACACCAAGTATAATAAAGTTGATAATCATTTCATTCGAGAAAAAATAATTAATAAAGATATTTTGGTTTGCCATATTTCCATAGAAGATCAACAACTAACTAGTTGATGTCTTTAATTATAAGGGACAAACATCACCACACTTACACTAATTATGCGTTCCAAATTAATGGTATTTGATCTCTTATTCATTTATAGGGTGTTATTGTATCTGTTTCTTTACCTACATAGTATCTTGATGCTTACTCTACTCAACAACCAACTGCAAAAATCTCCTTTAATTACACAACAAAATATATAGTTCTCAAGTGTATATATTCCATATTTTATCTCCTTGGATTACTCTCATTTGTTACATTGCATGCCTATTTATTTCGATCAATATAACATTACATTTCATGTTGGCGAAACCTCTTAAATTTTTTATCTATCTTTCACGGTATTCACCCTTATGCCTTGTCCTGTAAACTGAGAACCGAACCACGACGACAGTTGCTTGGTTGGGATTGGGAGTGGAAATATTGGAAATAGCATCAGGATACGTTTCATGTAATTGGGCTAAACATTATTTAAATAATGGCCATTTAACATTACACTGTCGAGCTTGCTTGGATAATAAATAATAAGCTTAAAAGCTGATGGGACAAAGCCTAACCAGGGATGCAATGCAACAAAGACAATAACACTAGCTAGCTTCTTAGTTTCTGCTATATCTGAGATCATTTGGAGCATTCACTGCATGTGCTTGTCTACGCTTAATTAGCTCCAGAGAGAAAGGTAAACTGCAAGACACAAAGCCAGCAAAAGCGAAAGCTGAGAGGATTCTCCTTGTTTTGCAGGGGGGGAAAAGGGTTTACGCACTGGAGAGCTGGTATCTCCCTATTCTATGGACTGTAGTTGTCTTGACCGTTGACTCTTTCTTGAGGTGGATCCCATCTTCTCCTATTTGACAACTTTTTTTGTTTTTTTCGTAAATGGTTTCCTTTTGGGAACTTGATTAACTTCATGCGTGTTAGGATCATGTTTGAGAGAAAACTATGGTTATGCACCAGCGCTTATGGTGTGTTTGGTATGATAGATAGAATGAGAGGGGTGAAACTAGACTTTGACTCGATCTGATAAAACTAGTTGTTATATCTCTTTATTTAGTTGACACCTAACTAGACTGAACATTTATTTTATTTTATATTTGAGGAGTATGATCAGACATAATAACATATTATAATTAAGAACGATAATATCCTTGTACATTCTCATGTATATAAATATAAAAATAATAATATAATTATTTTTTAATTATTTCTAAGTCATAGTATTAATTTATATTATTTTATTTAGTTTTTATTCTTTTAATAACTATAATAATTATCTTTAATGAAAATATGATTTAACAAGTTGTCATATAAAACAGCACTAGCATGTCCTAGAGGGAGATGAAGTGACATAAATTTAGATATGGGATATGATAAAAATCATCTCTTTTCTTGCCTTATATTTGAATCAAATAGCCTTATCTATATTCATATTCCAAACGAATCCTTAATTTAAAATAATCTTTCATTCTCAAAATAAAAGAATCATCTTTTATTATGGACATATGCTGCTCTGAGAAAATAAAAATAAAAGTTAAAGCGACGTTACCTTTTAGAGGGGCACAATTGAAAGAACTTGAAATATAAGGATGATATTTCACTTTGTGAATCTCTTTTCTCTTTTTTTTTTCAAAGTATTTTCCTTTATATAGGAAACACAAAGTTAATCCCTCCTATGCCAAAAAGGATTTACTCCCTTTCTAACTCAAAAAGTAAGGCATAAAAAATTCTCAAATCTTCAAACTTCATTAAAATAATTATTAAAATGATATTAATTTGTATACGATGAACCTTAACAAGTTTCTCAAGAAAGGTCTTGAAAATAGAGTTGATAAAAAAGAAAGATTGAGAGATAGAAAAGTAGAGAGAAGAAGAAGAAGCTATGTAATCTTTACAGAAAAAGAATTCTCATTAATTACTTACTTAACATGTTTTCTGCATCATGTATTTATACTAGCATAGCTCTGTTTATTCTTTGGCAGCAACTAACTTTCTAAGTGTCTATAACTAACTCTTAACATAATCAACTAACTATTACACATATGTCAATTATTATTTCTCCGCATGTTAAATGCTTGAAAACTGTTGCCGCTACACTACTGCTACCATTGCTATTGTTCCTGCTGAGATGCCATTATTGTTGAGCTACTACTATTGCTTTCTTCTTGCTTACGTAACAATCTCTCCCCCATTAAGCATTCTTATCCTAAAAAATCCAAGTTGAAATCCAAGAATTAATGTCTTAATTTGTCCAAATTATCCTAGGTGGAATCTTCTGCAAACATATCATACTATTGTACCAAAGCCATAACTATAGATCTGTTATTTATTTTAATTAATTTCCTATCCAAGTCTTCACTCTCCCAACATGATCTAATATAGGCAAATAAGTAGTAATCACTGCTTTATCACTTAATTTCTACTCGAGGAGTGAAACATGAAAAACTAAGTGGATAATAACACCTTCTGGCAATTCCAGTTTATAGGCCACTAAGCCAATCTTTCGTAAGATTTTGTATAAACCATAAAACCTTGGATTAAGCTTGAAATGCTTCCTTAAAGCGACACTAGATTTCCTGTATGGCTGTAACTTTAAATAAACATAATCTCCTAATTTGATTTCCTTGCCAATTTTATGTTTGTCAACCACTTGTTTCATTATATAAAATGCCCTTATTAATTGCTGCTACAAGAATTTGTCCATCTGAATTCTAGTGGTTATCATATTTTCTACTACAACCATTGGACTACACTTTTGAGAGGACCATTCCCTGTGAGGTAGTAGATATCCAAACAATACTTGAAAAGGACTCATATTGATAAAAGAGTGGAAACTAATGTTGTACCACCATTAAGCCAATGAAAGCCACTTAAACAACCTTTTTAGTTAATGCGTTATGCATTTGAGATAAAATCCCAAACATTGATTAACACATTATATTTGTCTATTAGATTATGGATGATAAGCCCCATCTTCTTGAAGAGGTATTTTAAAATAAGTTTGTTAATACTTTATCCTTGTCTGTTACTATGGATGCTGGAATTCCATGAAATTTGTATAGATAATCCATGAAAAGTTAGGCTACCTCCTGAGTTATGAATGGATGGGACACAACCATAAAATTTCCAAACTTAATAAATCTATCAACCACCACCATAATCATGTCCTTTCCTTTAAACCTTGGAACACCTTCTATGAAATCCATTATGACATTCCTCTAAGCTTTTTCTGGAATGGTTAAATGTTGCAATAACCCAGGATATGTGATGTGAATCTCTTTATCACGTGGTCAAACAATTTAATTCCAACGAAGTAGATAACAACTCAAAAGGCCAAAAATCAGGTTTGATAGAACCTTGACCAAGAGGTAACCTTATACCTAAGAACCAAATGTATTGTAAGGAGACTTAGACCTAGAGATAACCTTGTAGCTAAGAATCCTAAGCATGCGAATGACGCCACGAAGATAATTAATCTTTGATAAGTCAGTGTACGATGTTTGTCCCTGCAAAGAAGGTTGTTTTTTCCACAAACAAACAAAAGGAAAACTCACATTTATTCTCTAACTTGTTGCTAAAATTTACAGATAAAAAAACATAATATAGTCTCCTCTCACTAACTCTAATAGACCCTTTTGGATTGCAAGCTAATGGGTCTAAATTAGTAATCAACTAACATAAGTCCAATAATAAAATAAACATATAAATAATGTCTAATGGGCTAAAACAAATCCAAATTTAAAATAATTATTCAAAATTAAATAAATATATAAAATAAGATAATAAAAACAAATCTTTTATGCTAGAATTCCTTCATGTAGCCTAAATCTCTAATTTTCGTATATTTTTTTTACAGATTTTCAGTCCTGACTTCAAATACATCATTCTCTCTCATTTAGATGAATTACTGGGCCTATCATATATGATTAGAAATCTTGAGATTTCTAGTTTCCATACCAACTTTAATCATAGACAAATTCCATTTGTAGCTCCAGATATCCCCAAACAATACACAAAGTTCTAACCTAACAAATTTGATGAGATTTATCTAGTAACTTTTATCCTCTGCAATAATATGTTCCTAAACTCCATTTGACCTAAAAAATTACAAAAACTTCTTTCCAAGTGTCTAGTATTTCCTTGTAAAATTTTAGCTTGTTTTGATGTATCGTTTGAGAGATATGTCCGATCTCGCAAAACTGATCAACAAACATTTTAAGTCCAAATTTAGACCTGACTTGGTTCGTATCAATATGCATTCCTCTCCAGCTTTTCCTGTTTATAGATGTCACATTTTTCAATAACTTGCTTAACCATCTTCTTAGACAACCAACAAAATAAGGAATTTACCCTTCTATAGGAGTTTTGAATTCCAACATGGCTATTAAGATAAGAATCATTAATTGCCAACACTATTATGTTCCTTAAGTCTCCCTCTAAGCCAATCACCATCTTTCTTTTAAACCTCAAAATTCATTCCAACAATGCATATTATGGCCAACTGTAAAGGTTCATAAGCTTTTCCACTATGATTTTCTGCACAAAAAGATCATTTTTATAAGTTTCTTGCACCTCCTTATGCCAAGTAGGTACAATGGCAATAATTGCATTTAAGCTCCTTTGGTGAATCCTATCCATTCTACCAGACTCATTAATTTCTTCAATGGCAAGCCTTCTTGATAAGGCATCTATTGTTAGGTTTTCTTTTCCTTTCCTATAGTGGATTTGATAGCCGAGTCTTAATAGTTTGGTCAACTTTTTTTGTTGCAAGGGTGTATAAATCTTCTACTCTAGAAGATACTTGAGACTTTCATGGTCTGTTTTAATAACAAACTGATTATGCTTTAAGTAATGCTTTTATCTCTCTACTACCATTAAAATTGCCATGTTCTTCTTTTTATAGATTGATAATCCCAAGTGTTTTGAACTCAATGCTTTACTAAAAAAGGTTAGAGGTCTTCCTTCTTGACTCAGCATAACACCCAGTCCATTAGTGCAAGCATCAGTTTCCAGCACAAAGACCTTCTTAGAATCTGGTAATGCTAGTACAGGTGCTATACACAAAGCTTTCTTCAACCTGTCAAAAGTTATCTTAGCCAATGCATTCCACTCAAAGCTATTATTTTTCAACAAATGAGTTAATGGTTTACAAACAATTCTAAAATTCTTGATGAATTTCTTGTAATAACCAGCTAACCCTAAGAATCCCCTCATCTCTTTAATTGTGTGTGGCTCTTTAATTGTGTGTGATAATGGCCAATCTTGTATTGCTGTAGGTTTTTTAGGATTTATTGCTACTCCATTGCTAGAAATTATATGCCTCAAATACTCTATCTTCTTCTCATAAAAGGTACACTTGGAATTTTTTTTTTGCAAAGAGTTGATTAACTCTTAGTTATTCTAAGACCAACCTAAAATGTTTAAGGTGTAGTTCTAGTGTAGAACTATATACCAATATATCATAAAAAAAACCAATACAAATTTCCTAAGGATTTGTTGCTACTCCATTACTAGAAATTATATGCCTCAAATACTCTATCTTCTTCTCGCAAAAGGTACATTTGGAATTATTTTTTTTGTAAAGAGTTGATTAACTTTTAATTGTTTTAAGACCAACCTAAAATGTTTGAGGTGTAGTTATAGTATAGAACTATATACCAATATATCATAAAAAAACCAACACAAATTTCTTAAAGAATGACTCTAATATAGTGTTCATCAATGATTGGAAGGCAGCAAGGGCATCACCTTGAACTCATAATGTTCATGGTGTGTCTTGAAGGCTGTTTTCTCTATATCACCTTTTAACATCCTGACTTGGTGATAGCCTGCTCTTAAATCCAGTTTAGAGAAGAATTTGAAACCATGAAGTTCATCCAACAGTTTATCTATTAATGGAATTGGGAATTTGTTTTTGATAGTTAGATTATTCAGTTGTCTGTAATTTATATAGAACCTCCATGTCTTTCTTCTTGACTAGCAGAATTGGAGAACCAAAAAGGTTGTTGTTGTACTAAATTATTCCATTCCTGAGTATTTCTTTCATTAACTTCTCAATTTCTTTTTTATGCATGTAAGAACTCTTGTATGGTCTCATATTAATTGGTTTTGCTCTTGGAATTAGTGGAATTTTATGATCTAGAGCCCTGGTAGATGGCAATTAAGTTAGTTTTGCAAACATTGTGGAATTCCTGCAAAAGTACCTCTATTTCAAGATGTTGAATTTCATCTTCTATAATTTTCATAACTTCTAAAAGAAAAATTATCTAACAAAGCCATAAAATGTCTTTTTAAGGTTCTTATAGACCTTATTAACTATAATATCTCTTAACTTAGCCTCTTCTATTATACCTCTCAATTCAATCCTTCTTCCATCCTTCTTAAATAAGATCTTCATTTTTATGAAATTAAACAAGATAGGTAAGTACAATCTCAACTAGTTTACCCTCAATACCATGTCATATTTATCTAACTTCCAAATCCTAAGATCTGCATGAAACTCATAATCTTGTATGAACTATTAAAATCCTGGACTATAGGCATCACACTTCATAATGTTTCCATTAACAATAGTAACTATCAACACTGTTGTTTTTACCATCACAACCTTAATTTGCAGCATCGCTTGCTTATCAATGAAGTTATGAGTGTTTCCACTATATATTAGTATTACCAGCTCATTTCTTTGATACCCACCCCTGATTCAAATAGTATTATGAGTATATCTATATGTCAAAGCATGTAAAAATAGTCTATATTCCTCAATTCCATCTTCTTTTATTTTTCTATTCTTCTACTTTAAAAAAATATTCTTTACTATCCTTTAATCCTTTTATTATATTTAGTCTTTTTATTACACATCTATGGCCAAGAGTAAACTTCTCTCCACACTTAAAACACAATCCAAGTTTGGATTAAAAGGATTATCATATGCTTGTTTTGAGTTTGTCAACAATTCTCCTTTATATTGATTAAAAGGTTTCGATTGGTAATTACCTGACAATCTGTCAAAGCCATTCACTGAAGAAGTTCTTAAGATCATTATATTTCTCTTGGTGATTGCGTCATTGGATTTTTCCTGCCATTTAACCTATTCAAAGGCTTATTGTAGTGTAGTTGGCTTGAGAATCTTTAACATAGGCTTGATATCTTTATTAAGTACACTTATAAAACTAGACACATAATAAGCTTTTGGTAGAGAGGGATTGAGTATACTCATTAAAGACTGAAGTTCTTTAAACTTCTCTACATATTCCTCTACATTTTTTTTCTTGTTCTAGCTTGTTGAACTCCTCTACCACATCATTTTGATTTCCAAACCTTATACACATTGCCTTAGTGAATTCATACCAGTTGGATAAATCATCCTTTCACACCAAGAATCCTTCATACCAAATATCAACCTTGCCTTCCATGTACAAGATAACAATCTCTACCTATTGATCAACAAGTATGAAATGTATTTTAAAGAATCTCTTATATTTTCTTATCCAACCACGAGGATTATCTCCAGAAAAAATAAACAATTCTACCCTTGGCAATATTGTTCTACTTTCTTCTTAAATTCCCAGAACATCTCTCCCATTGCTATTATGGTGAAACAAATTGTGTCCTTCCACAGTGGCTCCTTCCTTCCATGCTGACCATCCAAATTAGCCTTGAAAGAATTCAAAGTTGACAACACCGTGTCCAATTGTGATTGCAATTGTTCCACCTTCTTGCACAATTCATCTCCTTACACTTTTATTTTTATTCGAATCTCCTACATTTCTTCGTTGATATGTTTATTGTGCTCTTTTAGAGCTCTTAGTATGTTATTGTCTATCATGGTGGGTTAGAAGTCTTTGTGTGGATCTTCTTTGACTTTGAACCCAAATTGTGAAGGAAGGCCTTGACAATGGAATTAATAGAAAAGAAAGATTGAGAGATAGATAAGTAGAGAGAAGAAGCTTGTAATTTTTATAGAAAAGGAGTTCTCATCAATTACTTGCTTAACATATTTTCTTCATCATGTATTTATACTAGCACAACTCTGTTTAATATTTGACAGCTAATGTTCATCCTTACTTCCTCAACATATTTTCTACATCATGTATTTATACTAGCACAACTCTGTTTAATCTTTGACAGATAATGTTCATCCTTAGCTGCTACTATTGCTTTCTTCTAGCTTATGTAACAAAGTTTTTAATAGTAAGTATTTGTTATTGAAAACCATAAACTTATTGAGGGCGGATAATGTTAATTATAGGAATGCTGCACCAATTTTGCATAGCAGATAGGAGAATGTAAACTTCTCCAGGTGGAGCTAATTTCCGTCAATCAATCATCAGAAATTTAAGAGGCATAAGAAGTACAAAGGTGTCATATTGGAGCAATGGTTTTCAATCATACTTGAGAGAGATAGCTTGGACTCCTTGTTCAATTCAAAGAGAACAAAAGAGACAATAATTTTCATTCCTGTGGACGATGGATAAATTTTAATACAACGAATCCAAGAATTAATCAAGTTCAAATTGTATGTCCTCTTTGATAAACACAGATTAAAAGATTTTTTCTCCCAGATTTCAGATTAAACAAGTCAGTACTGGTGGTAGTAGGGAATGGACAACTCATTTTCCTGAACATATTGGTTGATGGGACCCCTAATATGTATGGACTAGGCTAGAATGAGCATGCAGATGCCAAAAGAGAAATACGTTTCTGCTAGTTTCTAATTCTGCAGTTGTGGAGCCAAAAGCACATGTATATTGAACATGCTACCAGTCAAACAAGCAAGTCTACAAATCCCAAACATGTTTCTTTCAAGGGAAAGAGCAAAATAATGATCAAAGGAAGCAAAAGACAGGAATCCTCTGGTGGCCCTACATTATTAATCCCACACCTTCAGAGCGAACAAAAAAAAAAAAAAAAACCCTTCCCCCGGGCACAATTTCATCATTTGAGGCAAGAAAGGCATTGATGACCCACGAACAAGTACTGTTTTCGTCATATTACAAAGATCCATTATTGAGACTTCAATCATCTGCAAAACATAAGTATCCTGTTATACAAAGACAAAAAAAAAAAAAATAATAAGGTACAAGAAGCTAGAGTAACACAAATTAAATTCGTTTACTATATTATTGAGATGATATTATTCTTACCAGAAGTGTGAGGTCTTGAACTGGATGCAAGATCAAGCCAAGAGTCTGCGTCCTTTGGTTCCCATTCATCAAAGAAATGGTGCAATGGCTTCAGGGTTTCAGTTTCTTTCTCCAACTTGATTGACCTTGTTGCTGATGACTTGATAATATCAGTGCCCAAAACAAAGCAGTGCTGCCCTGGTTGTTGCTGCTCTTCTTTAGAAGTATCAGCAAAGGTTTGAAACTGTGACAGTGAGTAACCTTTGTAGGAACTCATTGTCAATTGGTTATATGAATCTTGAACACCTCTTGCACTCCCTAAACCATCTGGAAAGAAAGCTCTCTCATCCACATCCTCCCTCATTCCATGATAATACCTTATAATTCATGCAAAAAAAAAAAAAAAAAAAACTTAAGCCATCATGAAAACAAAGAAATCAAAATATGCATTAGATTTGTTTCCTGAACTTACACACACCTGTGCTCTTTGTCAACTTGAGGAGAAGATCCAGACTCCAAAAACAGGTTGTGAGGGGTGCTATTTAGAGGTGAAAAACCAGAATCAGGAGGTCCAGAAGATGAAGAATGAGGATAAAGGAAGGGGTTAAGGAAGGTTCCATGCGAAGGGTTTTGATGGGCATAAACTTCAGATTCCGCAGATGAAGGGTGAGAGAAAGAATAAGAGGAGCTGGAGGGTGAAATAGTGGGGTTAGAGAGGTTTCTGTTGATTGATGTTAAAGGAATTGTTGTTGCTGTTGTAGTAGTACTTGAAGTAAGTTCCACAGGCTTTCTTGAACGGCTTCTGCCTCTGTGCATGTGCCTCTCACAATATTTTGAGTCTGGGTATGCTTCCTTTGAGCACCTCCATTTTTTTCCATCCGTTCTTCTGCACCTTCCTGGCTCTGGGTCTGCTTTTCTGCCAAAACCCGCCTGAAAACAACCCCACCCAACTGCAAAAACACACAGTCCCAACTTTCTTTCTGAACACTTGCTTTTTTAAAAAAAAAAAAACATTCAAAGCAATAGGTACAGATCAACTTACTAGGTTGGTGAGGGAAGAGTCTTGATGCCAAAGAAGATCCCAAGCTTCTTTTGACAGAATAGAGGAGTTCTGGCGGGACAGGAACACCAGAGACCATGTATTTGTAAATGAGAGCTTGGTGTTCAAGCTCTTGCCATTGAGTTGCAGTGAAAGGAAACCTATTTCTGGAAATTGTTGTATTCAACATATTTGAGTGAAAAAAGATGCCCAAAAGAACCAATTAAAAGGATTCGCAAGTTGTCAATTATAGAGAGATTTCAGAGACAAAAGGAGGGTTTTTTTTTTGGTTCTAGTTGGCCTGATAGTTTTTAAGGGTATTTTCTCAGTCAATTACTTGCAGAATCATCTTCTGTGAATGAATAGAGAAACTAATGGCTGTGATACATAATACTGCTGCCACCTCCTCTCTCCCTCTAGCACTGAGTGAGTCTGCTCTTATTTACGACTGCACCTCTGTTGCTTCTGCTGCTACTGTTGTTCTTGTCCCTGACATCGTTGCATAAATCCATAAAAAAATGACCAAAAAAAGTACTAAAATCTGAAAACAATTAAATATCGAGCTTTAGGGTTAACCTTGTAAGCATCTTTGGTTTTGCTTTCTCCACATTGTGGAGACATGGAAATGAGTGCCGCGTCTATTATCTGTAGGAGTGCATTTAGCAATCCTTTCCATCGTGTTTAAGAGAAGGCATAACGCTTGTGTCATATCTACACATCCTGATACATATGAGAGATTTGAAGTATGCTAGCTAATGCCAGACTTTAGTTATTGTACAGACCACTAGGTTGGTGAGTTTTTTCATTTAATTTACATTTCGTTTTTTTCACAAAGAAACCTTGTAGACAGTATGTGTGGTTACATACGAGCATGTGATTGTGCTGTTAAACTTTTTTGTTCATTAATTACATGTTTATGCACTATTCAGCTCCACAGCATTTGTCCTAATTAAAGTTCACCAGTTTTTGCAACTCAGTTAACTAGCAAAGCCAACGATTGGTTTAGATCATGAATATAAATTGAAGTTTAGAAGTGTAGTTTCGTAAACTAAATGAATGTAATTATTTGGGTTGCAAAATAGCAGCGGCAGTGGGTGGGGGAGTGAAGATGCCATAATATTGCAAGGGAGAAACTGTTGGTTAGAGGGAGGTCTGAACTTGTTTAGCAGAAAGCGAAGGACCCTTTTTTCTCTTCCATAGGTGGAAGTGATTGGCGGCAGGTGGCAGGGAAGTGCACTGAGGAGGAGGAGGAGGAGGAGCCGAGGGGGGGACAGTTTACTCTTCTGTACAGTACTGTTTCTCTGCCCCAAACACATGCCTGTCCTCCTTTATTTTGCCTCAACAACTCAGCTTTTCATTCATTTACCCAAGTTTTCCTGAATTAGTTTTTCTTTTAACACATCTCTTTCCATATTAGCTACTCAGTCTTCCTTCACTGTGAAGCACATTTTTTGTAGGGTTGCCTGTAAGTAATTTGCAGTCTCGCAGATACAGGTGTAGTGCTCACCTGGGATCTTTTGACTGGGAGCCAGGCCTTACTTAGTATGTTACATCCCTGCAAACAGCAGCATTCTTTCTTCAATCTCACAGCACAGTCAAACAAACACCTCTATTCTATTCTATTCTATTCTACCAAAAAGACAAAAACCATTATTACTGTACTGGGATTTGAAATGTCCCACTTATAGTTTGGTTCCTCCTTGACCATCCTAGTCTTTTTATACAGTTTTTCAGTGGGTTAGAACCCAAATTATAATGCGAGGAGACTCACCATCTAAATCAATAATTAAAAATCGAGTAACACTGTTTCTTTCTTAAGATGAGTTTTCATGACAAAGTTCTCAATATGGCAGTCAAGCTACATGCTACACATATGACTTCTCTTCTATCCCAACACCCACAATTCTTTATCAATTATTATGTTTTGGGCTCTGTTGGTTTTAATTTTTCCCCATCGGAGTCTTGTTAATTTGATCCCGCTGCTTTATCAGCAGATCAGATGCTCAATAGAATTGTTTACTGAAAACTAAAAAAATGGGATTGCCTTGTGAAGGTATAATTGCTGCATTTTTAACGTTTATCCGAGAACTATATTTTATCTTACACTAAATGATCTTGTTCAAGAGAGTTTGGCTAAGAGTGGACGGTGGGATGGAATTGAAATCAAAGCTTTAATTCTCACTTAGTTTTTCATAGGCGCGCCATTTACTTCATCAAATTAATGATTTGGCATTTGGGTTTTTTAGATAAACTAGTTAACGATATAACTAGAGCTAGTTAGGTAGATCTCTCATTGCTAGTAATAAATTCTGACATTGAGATCTTTATTGTTTCATCCTTTTAACGGAATGAGAAGAGAAAACACAGGGAAAGTGTTCATGTTAATATGCTTTAACTAGTAAAGTTACTTACAGCTGTTTAACCTTGATTTTAGTTAGTTAACCTGTGTTAGGAAAAATAATAATTAATTATAGTTAGATTAAAAGGTGATTAAGATGAATAAATGTAAGGTTGAGATGTGTTAGTTCTTTGTATATATATATGTTTCAATGTTCTGGAGGTATGTATGGAAAAATAAAAGGAAAAGAAAAAAGTTACAGTGTTTTATCTCCCGTTATTCATGCTATCATATCTAGCAGAAAATTGCAGACTTGTTTTAATCATTAAAACCTGCATTTTGATGTTGTTTTAACCACATACAAGCTAATAATTTAGTCAACAGTAGTAGTATCAAGTTATGGTATAGAGCTTAGATTGAAGAAAGATGAGTTTGCAGGTGAAATCAAGTAAAATAAACTGATTTACAAGAGATGGCCAAGGCAAACAACTTAAACTAGAGTTCTGTCCAGCCTTCTATGTTTGCAAGAGAAAATTATGAATTTAAAAGCATAAAGATAAAGAATTTGCTCATTTCACTTGATTTGTGAGAGGTGATATAGACTGAATTTGAGGAGCTTGAATCAATAGAAAACTGATCCATAGCACAAGTTAGAGTTTTAAAGGATAGAAGGGGTAGATATGAGATGAATGATATGGGGTGCTATATTATTTTTTTAGTATTGAGGTTTACTAAGATGATGGAGGAGTTTTTATTTGTCAAAAGAAGTTTGTTAAAAGAATTTTAAAAAAATTTAGAATGTTTTGTTGTAAACCTGTTGATGTGCATTTGGTGGTGAATTCAAAGTTAATAAAAGATAATGAAAGAAAAAAGGTGAAAGTTATTTTTTATAGAAGTTTGGTTGGAAATCTATTGTACTACTTGACAATTACAAGACATGATGCAATGTTTATAGTAAGTTTGCTTTCCAAGTTCATGAATTTTCCAAGATGCTTTTATGTTAGAGCTGTTATAAGAATGCATAGATACATTCAAGGCACTATATAGTTTGGGATTATATTTGACAGAATTTCTTAACTAAAATTGATTGGATCTTATAATAGTGATTGATGTGGATGTGCTAATGATATGAAATACTTTAGGCTATGCTTTTTATATATGTATTGGTTCTGGTGTGTTTACTTGGTGTTTGAAGAACCAATAATCAGTGGCTCAATCATCTGTTGAAGCTGAATATTTTACACCTGGTTTAACTACTCAGCAAGCTATTTAGTTGAGAAGAATTATGAAAAATGTAGGTGAAAAACAATAAGAGCTTACAAAAAAAATTTGTGATAATAAATTATTTATAACAATGACAAGGAATTCATTTTTTCATAGTCCAAGCACATTGCACTTAAACATCATTTTATTCATGAAGCAATTGAGGAAGAAGAGAATGATATGGATTTTTACAAATCAGAAGAGTAAGTGGTTGGTATCTTTATAAAAGTATTGCCAAAGGATAAATTTTAAAAGTTCAGAAATGTATTAGGAGTTCAAGTTCAGCATATTTAGTGGGGAAAGTTAAGGTTAATATATTTTAACTAGTAAAATTATTATGACAACTATTTAACCTTAACTTTAGTTAGTTAACTTGTGATAGAAAGAAAGTAAAGCCATATGCCCAGTAATAGCCAAACAACTCTGAAAGTTTAGGTCAATCAATCTTTACACATCAAAAAGAAAGGTGAGGAGTCTATCCAATGTCTTCATTACATCCAATCCACCAAGCCCTAGTATGGACTTTCTCTATAGAATAGTCTTCATTATCCCTCTTTTTTCCTCACTTAGAATGGGAAAACAGAAATAGACATAATCCAATTTAAGATTGGAGAAGATATCTTCCACCCTAGTAGATGTAGGAGCTTGGTTGGAGGACCCAGGAAGCAAGTAAATAGGGCTCATGGGAGTAAGAATGCTATGTGGAGGAGGAACAATATCAGAATTTGAGGGGATGAAGACCCTCCTTTTCTTCCATTAAGAGGCAGCCTCCAATATGACCGAGATTGGTGTTAGCACCCCGGGGGCCCTTGATATGGGAGAATGAGACCACTATTTTTCCTTTTGGCATACCTCATCAACAAGAATGCTAGTTATAGGGATGTCCCTAGTGACATCCTTAGTTTAGATCATTGCGATCTTCTTGATTTTCATTTGAATTGAAGATCTAAATCTTCGCCTTTGTATTAATAGTTGATTATCTTCATAAGAGGAGATGCTAATAGGAGAAGGCCACTGAATTCAGATCCAACGATCCCAAGTAAGGATCATGCACAAAGAAACAGTCAGGAAATGAAAGACATAGAAAAAAAACATATAAATGCAAGATTACTTAAAGCATTGTATAGCCTTTTAGCCATACAATCGATATCATATTCAGTATAGAGGTTGTTCAACCTGGTACACACCATCTCCTCCTTCATGCCCAAGAAGGGTTTCTCATTCACACCCGCTGAATGATGGGTACAACCCTAGATTGGACTATATTCATCTTAAGGTCTGGTTGTGTTATCAAACCTCATTATCACTCATTGCTCTCTTCATTTTTTTATCGAAGGACTTTCTTCTTCATAGGCCTAATTCATCAATTCATAAAAGTAAAAAACCAAGGGATCGTATGTCCCCCTTCAATATTACTAATCAAAGTATAACACTACCCAAATACCCTGACTATAGGCTTCTCATTCAAAATCCTCAATAACTTTTAAATGAGGATTAAATGATCCACCTATTAGGATGAATCTGAGCAGGACTAAGGTTGTAGCATCTCAAACATCCCTTACAAATCCTTGTAAGGGAAACGAGTACCCAAAATTGTATAGACATATGGGGCAGTAATGATAATATTACCCCCATCATATTTGTTGGTGACCTGAAAAATACGATCACCGGTTTTAGGGATGACCACTGTATAATCTCTTGGCTGACTAGCATTGGCCAAGGTTACTTGGTCCTAAGTCACTGAACTTCGTATGTCATCCACAGATGTCATAGGCAACCTCAATTGTCCCATCAAATTTGAAACCTTTTGGAAATGTCATCAACCTATTTCCAGTAGACGAAGGTTAAGTATCATCCCTCTCAGATCTAGGGCCAATCCTTATAGTCGAAGATTTTCGATGAGTGATTTTAGTTTTAGGTCTAAACTTGAAATTACCTTCAAGAGATACATTTCTCTTCCCTTTTCTAGAAATCATAATGGTAGAGGGAAGAAAAGATTGAAAGAGGTTTTAAGTAAGCAAAATGAAAGTAGATCTAGTTTATCTAGCTAGAGACATCCTCTATGCTGTCAAATGACTCTTTTCTTATGAAAAATTGGAAATTTCTAAGTCAGAGAATACTGGAAAAAAGGTTTATCAAAAGTAAAATAAGGGGAGAAAGATAAGAATGAAAGACATAAGGCACCGCATTATAACCTAAAGAGGGCCAAAAGCCAGCGATATTTATTATGCGTTGCTGGTTGGTCTTCCAAAAACAAATTATTTCCTTTTCCTTAGAAAATCTTTTTAAATCAACAACGCCTAAAATGCCTCTTTCTAAAGAAAGATAAGATGTGTATTGACCAATTATCTCCCTAAAAATCTCTTAAGCCTCTAATATAAGATTACATATTAAAGTCTTATGGGGCAACTGAAGAGTCAATATTTTTTTGTTATAGATTTTTATAAATAGAAATAATCTTAAAAACAAAATAGGTTTGGCGAACATGTTAGACCCAAAGAACTTAGACTTAGTAGTTAGCTGAACCTAATGTAGTATGGGTATGGTAAACACGCCAAACCCAAAGAACTTGGCTTGACAGTCAGCCAAGTCCAACGTAGTGTGGGTTTGGCACACATGTAAGACCCAAAAAACATGGTCTTAGCAATCAGTCAAGCCCAATATTGTATGGGTTTGACAAACATGCTAGACCCAAAGAACTTGAACTTGGTAGTTAGTCAAGCCTAAGATAGATTGGGTATGGAAAACACGCTAGACCTAAAGAACTTGACCTTGGAAGACAGCCAAACCCAAGGTAGCATAGGTCTGGAAAACACGTCAAACTCAATGAACTTGAACTTGGCATTCAGCCAAGCTCAAGGTAGCATGACTCTAGTAAACTCGTCATACCCAAAGTACTTGGGTTTGGCAGTTAGGAAAGCCCAAGGTAATGTGTGTTTGACAAGTATGCCTAATCTAAATCATATGGATTCAACCATCACCAACTTTTAAGGCTATATGCCTAATTCTAAACGAACCCCTAAAATAAAGATATTGAAAGCATGATAAACTATTATGTCTTTCCATCTAGAATAATTATGGGAATCATTCATATCTGATGTAATGATTTTCCTATACTCATAGGTGTATACAAGATCTCTTAAGGGACCTCCTATACTTATTATTTCATTAATGATATATAAGAAATATTTGTTCCCCATTAATGTTGCCACAAGCAGGGGACTTTCATGTCCTTTTCTTTTCTGAAAACAATAAAGTTTAGATGGTATAAACACCCATAAACCATTCAGGTAAAGGTTTAGAACATTTTATCTCTTGAGATAAACTTATATATATTTCAAAGCATTAGCCATCTTAAAACTCAAGAATAAACATCTTTGTTCCTTGAATTTAAAGCTATTTTAAGTCATTTATTGTCTTTCCTATAAATATATTAACTTTATCATCGAAGGGATTTTTTAAGTCCCCCTGATTGGGACTATTTTTTGTATTTACTCAAGCTTTTACCATAAATCTGAAATTCCTTAGTCTAAAGAGAAGAAATTCAAGTATCTGAACATATTGATTAACAACTATCTCAAACACTAAATAACTCATACTTTATTTATCTTGGATTTCATGACATCATCATAACCACAGTAATTGCCTGCAACCATTGTTGATTTTTAAGTGATAAATTGCACCTACCAATATAGAAGATGACTAGAAAGGTAGTTCACGATATGCCATGAGCCTGCTGAAATCTTTTCCATTGTAAAAAAGAATGCTAAGGAAACACAAGTGTTCCCAAAAAAGAAAAAAAAATAGAGACTAGGGTCATTAACTTAATTGGATTCAATAAGCTTGCATAATTTTTATAATATGAATAAAAAATGCAATAACAATAAAGAAAGTAATAAAAAAAAGGTAAAAAAAACCCAACACAAACCCATCTGGGTTAGCTTGTCAAATCTGCGACTTGGTCATGATGATGGGGTAACCTCGTCGAAAGCAAATTAAATAAACCAATGCAACTCAATTATTAAAAAACTTAATATCAAAGGGGGAAATTAAAAAAAAATGTAATGGAAAAAAAAAGATTTGAGTCAGTTTAATCCATTGACATTACCACTTTTGGTATTAAATTAAGATAATCCCATAAAAAAAGGCAAAAAAAACAAGGCAAATAGCAATTCCTAGTAAATTAAAAGATGAATAATGAAATGAGGAAAAAAATCAAATTTAGTAAAGAACCTAAAAAAAAAAGTTGAAGTCAACTCGTGTTAATATTTGAAACATATGACCCAGGTCATGAAGCCGGGACTGACCTTATAAAAGAAAAACCCTAAAAAATAATGATTAAAATTCTCAAACACAAAATAATAAAGGATCAAATTGAAGAAAAGAATAATAAAAAAGAATCTACAATAAAACAAATAGTAATAAAAAGAAAGATGATCAAATTTGACATAAAAATAAATTGAAATAAAATGTTGAGAGATGAAATTGAAAACAAAATTCAATTAGGAAAAGGATAAAAAAGAAATAAATAGCAATTAAAAGATTGAGGATAAAATTTGATATAAAAATTAAATGAAATCAAATGATGAAGGAAGAAAATGAAGAAACAAAATAAATCTATAAAAGATAAAAATAAAATAAGTAGCAATCAAAAGAATAAGAATCAAATTATATATATAAAAAAACAAATAAAAGGAAACTTTTGTATTTTACCAAGGAAAATAGAGGAAAAAAAAAGGGATAAGAAGAAAAAAGTTCACTAAAATCATACCGTCAGTCCACTACCGATACATGCCTTGCCATTGACACCAATAAGATCTCAAAGTGTTGCTCCTAGCACCATCGAGGAAACAACAGTGTTTGACCGCTGGAGAAGCCTACATGCACCGTCCAAAAGCAGAGGGCTCCTCTCACTCGCTAACACGAGCTTTTCATGTGCCAACCACATTTTCTTTTAAAATATATTTTATATATGTTAAAACACCCAATTTCCTTTGAGTCTATTTAATAATTATATAAAAAACCATATTAAAATGATGAAAACACCTTTGGATGAAAGTTAAAGAAAATAAAATTTCAAGGGGAGTTAACTAACCATGTGCAAAAACAAAAAAGATGAAAAGTAAAAAAAATCCTTGTCCCAAGTTAAATTTATTTATTTATTTTAAAAGTAAATTAGTAATTCCACTGTGTAACAAAAATATGAAGATATCTATTTATCCCAATTTAACTTGATAATGCAAATTGAACCTCATGAAAAGACTATTTTACCCCTCATTTTGCTCTTCTTTTACTTATACTATGGAGGGAAAAATGCATTACACTATAGCAATCCACAATGCAATAAGTCTTGCTTCACAATACATCACTAATGCCTCGGGTTTTTTATATAATTTGAGAAGTTTTTTTTTCTTTACTTTTATGCATGAGTTTTTTTGAACAATAAATATTTTTCTTAGTTATTTTTATTTCTTCTTTTTCAATAGAGGAATTTTATTTTTTTTCTATTTTATTTTTCTTATTCATTATTACTAGGGTTTTCTAGTTTTACACACACACACACACATATAAAGAGTTGAAATAGCATTTTAAGAAGTGAAACATGAATTAATAAAATTAAGTATTTTGAAAGTTTTCTTATAGTTATGGTGTTATTGGTAGTAACACCCAATTATTATTTGCTTCTAACTATGTTAGTTTGTATTAGAACCCAATGATTCCTAGTGGTTTTGGTTTTGTTATGTGCTGTCGAATCATCATGATTGGAGTCATAAAGGATGTGTATCATACCTCAATGATTTTAGTGGTTATTTGTTGTATGATGTTATTAAAAATCTTGATGGTGGGATCTATGATAAGACTACGCATACTCAAAATGATGTTTGTGGTGGAGGATAATTTCTGATGAGATCTAAACTCGAAAACAAGTTCTTTCTAACTCGATGGAGACTAATGCAAGAAATTTTTTAGGAACATAAATATTTTCCCTAGTTATTTTTATTTCTTCTTTTCAATTTAGGAATTTTATTTATTCTATATCATTATTCTTTTCTAGTTTTCATATTTGAAGAATAATTTTTCTATTTTATTTTTCCTAATTACATGTTAATAGGTTTTTTTTATTTTTTCTATATAAATAGTTGTAATAGTCTTTTTACATGTAAAACATGAATGAATAAAATTAAATATTTGAAGAGTTTTCTCATAATTATGATATTCTTGGTATTTAATCATTTTAACTTATAACAAATCTCCATAACTTTTTGTTATCGATGTATTAGACCGTCTAAAAGATAAGAAAAAAATGTATAAGGAAGAAGAATAGAAAAGGAGGCGCTGAAATGTGATGAATCTGAAAAGTCTAGCAAAACAGCCAATAAATAGGCTAAGCTACAAAGATGCAAAATATATCTAAAACTATAGAGAGCTTATGCAAAATATATCTAAAACAACCGATAAATATGATGAATCTGGAAAGTGAAAGAATGAAGTATGGTATCTCACTTTATGATTATCCACACAACTATGTATGTGTTTGATGTCCTTCATCCAACATCTAAAAAAACTGTTCGAAAGTAAAAGCATGAAGTATGGTATATATCTCACTCTATGATATTGAAGGTTTTGATGAATTGAATATGAAATTATTATATTTGGATTGTGTGAAAAGCTTACTAGATATGTTTTTATATCATATGGATAATTTTAAGTTAATAAAAAAAAAAACATGGTTATATTAAACGATATGTTTAATAAAAATAATAATATTTTTTTATCTGACTATATTGAATCGATACCAAATTTTTCTAAAAGGTTCAACATGTCCAAATCTATAATAAGCTTAAAAGATATTATTTTCTTTTAGTTTTATTATTTTCTCATTTAATTTTATATTCTTGAGCCTTAACTTCAAATTTTATTTTTATTTCTCCTATCTAATTAGAGATTTTAATTATTATTTTTTTCTAGTGAAGGTTGGTTTTTGACGATTGTAATTCTCTTTCAAGGGATACAATGCTACTAATATAAATATTTAGTAATAAAATAACTATTAGGGTTATTTTTATGTTAAGACTCTTTTATAAAGTATTGTCATTATTGTTGTAAAACTCACTGTAACCCACTTCCCTTTTCCAGTGCCATCTTTCACTCTAAGAATATTATCACCTGAAACGTTAATATTCATCCATCTGTCTTTCTTAACACAGGATTGCATTACATCGTTAATATAAATTATATTTTAAAAATACATCTAATAATATAAAATATTAAATTAAATTAATTTTTTTGATATAAAAGTTATTATAACTAAATAATCACGAGTTTAAATCTTATTATTTTTATTTATTTAATAATATAAATTTATACAAGTTTTAAATTTAAAAAACTTTAATTTAAAAAAATATATTAGTTTATAAATAATATCAAACTACAGCGAATAATTTAAAATTTAAAGATTGAATTGATTCTACAATTCCTCAAACCTAACTTAATGATTTCAATACTGTGTGCCTTCCTGTAATTGCTTCAAAGATTATAATCCTTAACCATCCTGCTCCAAGTCTCTTCAAATTCAAAAATTTCTATGAATTCATAGTTTCATACACGACTCTCTTCGACATCTTCTTTGTTGCTTTGTATTGTGCGAACGCTCCAAGTTTCTCAAGGATTTTTTTCATAATATGCCAAAGAAAATGACAATGATGAGAATTCGGAAACTATTCTTTAACTGCATCTTGAATAGCTGGACATTGGTTATGGTAATAATTGCTTTTGAAGCATGAACTGACATACGTTGCAATCATGGCACCAAACCAGATGTACAATGTCTTTGTCTTCCTCTGAAAGTAAGTCACATCCAAGAAACACTGTGTGCTTATGATCATGATTAACTCCAGAAAATGCAGCAAATGGCATGTCGTACCTGTTAATTGAGTACGTTGTGTCAAAATAGATGACATCAACGAATGACTCACAGGCTGCAATCGACCCAAATTACGTTCTTTAATCGACCGTCAGCATCCATATCAGACAAATGCAAGAAAATTATATGCATGGGATAAAAAGAATTGCTTGTGCCTAGCTTGATCATTTATCTCTTCAACTGTTAATGGATGAAAACCCTTCCTCCAAGTTATATCTGCTTTATCATTCATCCCAAGTCTTCTCTTGATGTGGGGATTCATCTTATTACAAGGATAAAATCGTGCCTTCCGTACTGGGCTAAGAGCATGATTATGTTCGAAACAGACCAGATAAAGTGAATTTTCTATTGCTGTCGACGATTATGACATTAATCCTATCCTTTGAAACCTTGTTTAACCGATGGTGCTGTAGACACCCTTTTCCCTTCTCTGGTTCTTGCATGAGAATAATTTTTTTGCTCTCCGTCATCCTTGTAATGCCAAATCCTTCTTTCTGACCATACTCCACGTGAAAGTGATAAACTTTAAGGGTTTTCGGGAGTGAAATAGTTTGGTAGTGGTTGTTTTTTAAAATATTTTTTGTTGGGAAAAAGATTAAAATAATATATATTTTTTATTTTTTAAAATTTATTTTTGAAATTAAAACATCAAAATGATCCAAAAACACTAAAATAAACTAACTTAAACCAAAAAAAAATCAAATTTTAATTAAAAACAGATTGAAACTCACTCTTAAATAGTACTTTCATCTTTGAAATTGAAACAATCCGAGTCTTTGGATAAACTGCATCATTAGAATTTTATTCCATGTAACTTTATCATATTAAGCGCTATCAAGAGTTTTGACTTGTAAAAAATTAGAGAATTGTAAAGGTTTTGATTTGTAATAAACTCTGTTACCATTTGTTTCTTATTTGTGATAATTGGTTTCGGATTCTAATGATTATTGGTGGTTAGTTGTGAGCTGTTATTGAAAATTGTGGTGATGGAACTTATGACAAGGTAATCAACATAAAGGGTTAGAGATCAATAATAAGATGACCCATATAAAAATATTGAAAATCCATAATAGGATGACTCACACATAAAAGAATCATTGAGTTTTTAACTGAGGAAGTTCTACTCAAAGAAGGTTTTGTTATTCGTCTTTATAGTTTCAACTGAACAGGTTCTACCTCACGAATAATTTGAACTCGAGCACAAGTTTCTTCCAACAAATGAAGATTGATGAAGGTTCTTTTTGGAAAATAAATATTTCCCTTAATTATTGTTATTTTTTCAGATTGGAACTATATCGAGCAAATTAGAATAATAATGAAATCTTAAAAGCCTAGCAAATTACAAAAGAATAAAGATAAGAATAAAAAAATTATATAAAGATGTCAAGTGTAGAGTGATAAATATTTAAAGTGTAAAAAATAAAAAATAATATTTTTTCCAAAAAAAGTGTAAAAAAAAGGAAAAACTAAAAAAAAATATTACAAACAATAAAGATAAGAAAAAAATGGTGATAAATAAACCAAGTGTAAAATGATAAAAATATCAAGTATAAAGAGAAAAAAACTTTAAAAAAAAATTCTAAAAAAAACTTGAAAATTACAATTTTGCCAGCCGCCACAGTAAAACAATTGGTAAAATCTATAATTATATTATTTTTGCAGGAAAACATCATTTCCTTTTAGTATATGTATATTTTTTTTCTTTGATTTTCCAATAGACCTTGGATTATAAAGCATAAGTTAGTTTAATTTTGCCCCTGCAATCCTCATGAATTGTTAAAGAAATCCATCTTGACTAGTTTCCGCCCAATCTTATTTTATTTTTATTTTTATGTTATCAACAAGGAGAAGCGGTTCTAAAAAAAAAAAAAGACTAAGCCCAAAATTACAAGCATAGAGGCCTGATTGAGCCCTACTGGTCCCAAACAAAGGCTGGTATCATACAACAATACCCAGCCCAATAACGATCACACCTATTAAGAGATAAGCTAAACCAATTTCATGGAGGTGCGTCCAAACCAGGCTACGATTTATTAAACAATTTATAAATACACTAGCTGCGTTTTATTGATATGAGAAATCTAATATTAAAAAATAAAATTAGATTTAAAAATAAATAAGTTAAACCAATTAAATTTAATGTTCCTGATTCTAATTAATTGCATTTTATGTGTTTAAAAAAAAAACCCGAGCTAATTAGGTTAACTACCAAGTTCAAGATTCACGTCATGAAAATAGAATAACCTGATAAAAAAAATATAATATTAAAAGATAAAATTAAAAAAAAAACATAAATAAAAAATTAAAATAAAAACAATTTGTGCAAACAAGGTTAAAGTGAGGTTTTCACTATAGATTACTATAGTGAAAACCCATATATTTTAGTATATTATACCAGCTAACAAACCCGGCCCGTGTTATGCTGTGGGTTAAATAAAAAGTTTTTTTACATCTAAAAAATATACAGATCAATTTAATACATTGTATTTTTAATTCATTTTTTAATTAATTAAGTGATTATAATTTTATTGTATTTGATGACAAAAATTATTATTATTATTATTATTATCAGCATAGTAATAACACTGAAAAATATAATCTAGTTTATTAAAGAACATAATATAGTCTATTAGAGCATAGGTAGCCACTTCTTAATGAATCACTGCCCACAAATCTTCCCCCACCACTCCCAAAAGTCCCCACTATCCATGAACAAAAACATCAATTAAATGCATTTGTAATCCTATTTGAAGACTACCTACAATGATCTGGCCTTCGCTTGAAAGGGAAAAAAAAAATTATACGATTAATTAGTTCCGTTATCGATTTCTCCCCAACTATAGCAAGAAAAAAAACACTAAAAGAAGATTTGAAAGCAAATTAAACATTTAATGGGTTGAGTTCCCTTCATGCTAAAGCGATGTTCCTTTAGAAAAGCCAAAGAGTCTTATTCCCATTTACCATTTTCCATAATCATGTGTATAATTTTCCCATAATCACCACAGCCATGGATTTTTTCTTGCTGCTCACTGTTTCATTTACTATAGTATTAATTCAATGTATTCTTTTTCTATTATTAATGTAAGTGTCTGGGTCAGCTTATACGTATTTCGACTATTTCTAAAAATTCTGAAGTTAACGACGATGTAAGTCTCAAGTAACTCTAAAAAAACTTGAACTTATAATCATTAAAAAATAAATTTAAGATTTTACCAGTTAAATTAATATATTAAGAGTTAATTCAATGTATCCTTAAGTTAGGCATGACATGTACTTTTCATAGAAACTTATACGGGACCATACAAATGGCTGCTAAAAGCAGAAGGCCTAATTGCCTATTATGGTGAGTTTGTACTATCATCTTATAAATCATCATCAGCTAGGATCAACATATGTTTTAATCTTTTAAGAAATATTCTCGATGTTGACTTTCAGTGGTCCTGGGTGTTTTTAATCTTCATAGTTGCCATTACTCTTCTAGATTAAGGTAAACTATCGCTATAAACATCATTTTACCTCTTGATAAAATTGATTGGTAATTTAGAATCCAACCCAAAAGGTAGAAAATTAATACCTACCCCGCGTAGAAGAAGACGACACAATAAAGAGTTGCCGCAATTGGCAATGGTATAGACGCAATAACAACCCTAAATTTTTCTATAAAAGATAGACTGCAACACCATAAAAAAAAATTACTATGTGAACAATATAAAAGGTTGAGGAAAAAAAAAGGGAGCATTTTCATAAGGACATGATAAAAATAGAATCTAAAAACATTGATTATTGCGAGAAATGATGTAGACCCCGTATAAATGTAAGATTGAAAATAGTAAGATCTCGATGAGAGATGAAAATCGAGATAAGAAAGAATAAATAAATAATGATAATAACAATAATTGTGATGTATAATGGAGGAGATGACCTACATAAAATGAATTTTAATTTAGAATTGATCATAACGACGACGAAACCGGTAACGCGTTTTGATTGATAAAATAATAACAAAAATGATAAAATATTTCTAAGAAATAAGTGAGGTAATAAAGAATAAACTATAAGAAAGAATAGTGCAACGAAAAAACAGGACAGAAGGTGCAAGCACTAGTTAAAAATCAGTGACGTTACCTTGCAACAATAATAAGCCTGATAAATAAATAAAGGTCGGAATTTTAAAATAAATATATTTCAAAATAATAAAACAACCCTAAGGGTTTGGAGGATAATTGATATAACTTATGTGTGGATCGAACAAGAAAACTTGGATTGTTGATGAAAAGTCATGAACTGATCAATTTTACGCTAAAGAGTAAAGCTTTCAATCCAACTGTCACATCAGGATGAAATTCTGCATGGAGTCTATTAATATGTTGTCCTACCTTGGTTTTAGATCTCAATTGAATCAGAGTTTGGTAAGGACTAGCGATTTAAGCAGAAAACCGGATAGTTTACTTGAAAAATAAAATAAAATATATAAAGGCATAAATAAGGAACAAAATTGTAGTTAATGAAACAATTTCCTTTAAAACAACAAAGAAGTTGGATGAGCCAACCTATAGGAGGTAGTACGCTCGGCCAATCACATCTCTAGCATCAACCATTGAATTGTGCTTTGTTTTGGATATATTGTTCTTTTCACCGGCCTCTATCATATGATCGAAGGGATTTTGCAAGATCATTTTCTGTTTGGTTTTGGAATTGTGTTGGTGTTAGAATTTATGGAAGATATAGTGGTAAAATATGTTCTTGTTGTTAATATTGCTATGTATAAATTGTGTATTTTTTGTATGAGGAGAAGGATGATTATGGTGTAAGAATAGGAAATAACATTATTATATGAACATGTTGAATGATTAAAAGGCTAACTTGTATAGGTTGTGTGGATGTGAATGGGATGGAACCATGATTAAAAGGTATATTAACCAAATATTTTTTATCCAACCTTAATCTCAACTACAGTTTTAACTATACATTTAATTTATAAAATGAATTTTAATTAAAACTAATTTTTATAAAACTAATTTTTTCAAACTACAACTATAAAAGATATCAAACACCTTTATTCCATAAATTAGCTGATCAAGTCCGGGCGTCGATTGGCTAAAGTCAAGTTAGGCTCATTGCATATCAGACATATATCAGACATGCAAGCAATCGAGAGAATATATTGTGAAAATGGGAATCCACCGAAAACTTCATAAAATAAACATCAAATTTGCGAGGGGAAAGTAAAAATAAATAAATAAATAAATAGTTCATGTCAAGGAGAGTGGTCAATTAATTATTTGCAAATAGCCTTTTTTTGGATTCGAGGAAACCTCACTATTCGAAAAACGTATTTTGTGGGCCTAGTGAACGAGTAAAACTCCAGCTGTCTCATGTTCTTACAAGAGGTGCACGAATAGCCGCTCCTTGGTCCTCCTGAAAAACCAGGAAACAATGAAATCCCAAACCTGCTAAACACAGTTATTTCAGCGCAGTTTTGCTCACTCCTCATCGAGGAGATCAAGTTGTGCAGATTAGCTAGCTAGGGTCTGCAGATTGATGCTCTTACCAGAAAACACCCATTTCATCAGTGCATAAAGCAAGCAACTTCCCTGTCAAAATATGACCAAACAAATTACCATTCTTCATCTATAAACAATAATTCTTAGCCATTTTTACTGCAGTTTTACCGTCTTTTAAAAATTAGAAGCGGAAGAGTACGTAATTATGTAATAAAATTACTATATATATATAATAAAATTACCAATTATTTTCCAACTCATCAGTTATACGGAATTGAACTCTATATCCTAGCTAGCTAGCTAGCATTGTCCATTCACCGTTAATGCAGAGAAGCTCATGCCAAGTAGTGAGCACTGTCTTCTACTATCCTGGGTGGATATAAGACTTGGCATGAGTTAGGGGAATTCTTCCAGCCACTCAAAATTTCCGTGGATACTATTTAGTACAGCAAGACTTTAATGGATGCTATCTGGGCTTTTTAGCTGTCATGTTGTCTTGTTAGAACTCACTCTTTCCTTCCCATGTGCTTGCTATATATTGGACCACAAATTGATGATTTCCTAATCACCTCTTCCCTTCAACTAAAGTACTTCAGTCAGAAGCTGCACTTTACTGTTATCCACAAAAATTAGTTGATTAATTAAACTAGTAAGCATGAATTGTTCAATTTATTATTATAAGAATTTATTTAAAAAAAATCAAGAAAAACAGGTTTAAAATTATTAACATGTAATTTTACATATCTTGATAAATTTATAATCAAATTCAAAATTCAAAATCACATAAAAAATTTAAATACAAACATGGCATACATACTAATCACATAATATATCTATGTTTGAATTAAGATAAAAATATTTTTGTGATTGTTGAAATACTTTAAAATAATAAAGTTTTTATTCTTATTAAGGATGAATTTTTTTGACAAAATTACTAGTATTAATTACCCATTATAAAAACAAAATTAAAACCTTAACCGGTAAAAAATAACCAAATTCATGCTAGTGCCCATGTTCAAACATGCATGTGTGGGTTAATTAAACTCATACTATTTTGTTTAAGTTTATTTATGACTTTCCAACTTTTAAATAAATAAACTATCACATATTTTTGTATTTTTTCTAAGTGAAATAGAGAGTTTTGAGTTTCACAATAAACATCCTAACTAAGGGATTTTAAGATTTATTTTTTATTTATCCATGATTTATTTTAATTATATTAATTTTTTTATGTTAAAGAACTTATATAAAAAAATAATTTTGAATAAAATTTTGATCCAAAAAAAAATAAATAAAACCTACTTTAAATTGGATCTCAAATATACCAATTAACCATCTTCTATTAAAACAAATCCCAACATATTTGTCCAATCATAAAGGAGAATTTTCAACTCTATATATACATATCATCACAATATTAGCTTTGCAACACTCTAGCCAAAGAATGACTGTATCATTCATGTCATTATATATATAATTGACAATTGTTAGCCAAAATTCCTTTAATTTTTAGCAATGCCTTGTTAGAATTGTATTTTCGTTGAGACAATGGTCTAAATCAGGTTTTTCCAAATGCTTAATTCTTCATACCTCTGATATTATTTGATGAGTAATTGAGTAGCCAACAAACAAAAGGAATAAACCTTTTGAATTGATTACAATATATTATTATTAATAAACAAAAAGAAAATTCTTGTTGTTTTGCATAAGCATGAACGGGACTCCCAGCACAAATTAAAAGTGTGGTCCTAGCATGTCCAATTTGCACCATACCCATGCCAGGATGGCAGTTGTGTACAAGTTCTATATAAACCTAACAAAACATCCAGAAAACACACTCAAAATCCAATAACCAATAGCATTTTGGTGAAAATGCTTCTCTTTGTCTGTCTCTTTGCTCTCCTATTTTCTTCCTCCTCCCATGCAGCTGATTTCTGTGTTGCAAAACTAAAGGGTGCAGGAAATCCTGCAGGGTATGCCTGCAGAATGCCCTCAAAGGTCACAGTCGATGATTTTGTGTTTACTGGCCTTGGCGTTGCTGGTAACACTACCAACATTATCAGTGCTGCCGTGACCCCAGCTTTTGTACAGCAATTTCCCGGTGTAAATGGGCTTGGTCTATCCATGGCTCGACTAGACCTAGCACCAGCTGGTGTTATCCCAATGCACACTCACCCTGGTGCATCCGAAGTATTATTTGTTGTGCAAGGTAAGATCACTGCTGGATTCATCTCCAGCTTGGCGAACACTGTATACGTAAAGACTCTTAAGAAGGGTGATGTTATGGTGTTTCCACGAGGACTGCTTCACTTTCAAATAAATGATGGTGAGATAAATGCAGTCGCTGTTGTTAGCTTCAGTGACCCTGATCCTGGCCTCCAAATCACTGATTTTGCGTTCTTTGCCAATAACTTGTCCTCAGAGTTGTTGGAGAAATCCACTTTTCTTGATGATGCTCAGGTTAAAAAGCTCAAGAAAGTTCTTGGTGGGACTGGCTAGGCTAGCTTACTAAAAACTGTTTCATCCATTTCTTCATGTGTTTTCATTAGACTAGTTAATGTGGTTGTGTTCTCATCAATTGTTTTTCATTTTTTGCAATTTTGTTTCGTTTTAAATTTGAAAGCTCCAATTGATCTAGTGTATACAATGTTTCGCATAGCCAAAATTTAGAGCACAAGAATCTAGTTTCTATTTTATATGGACAGTCCCGTGTTCCTTCCAGCAAGAAAGAAAAGAGAATGCTGCAGTTTTATGTTAGATTCTTCAGGAAATGGAAAAAAAAAATCCAAGTACTGCTGGATTCATGTATTTTCATGCAAGCTAAGACAATACGAGTACAGATTTTATTGGAAAAGAAGTTAGGCAATGCTAGGCCACTGGATAATGATAAGCTTATCCTTTCTTTTTATGACTTGAAGCGACTATGCAATTGAAAAGGCATTATAGAGATAAGGATATAGGGCAATCAATTCAGATAACAATTTCTAATGGTTATTGTTGAGTAAAAAATACGATGTCATGTAGATCATCAGTAGGCATGGATAACCCTAATGCAGCTTGGTAGGTCTACTGAGGGGGTGTTTCGAATTGTAGGTTGACTATGCTTTTGAAAATATTGAAAAAAAAAATTGGCAATAAATTAATTTTATTTTTTTATATTTTTGGATTGTTTTTAATATGCTGATATCAAAAATAATTTTTAAATAAAAAAATTATTTGGATACATTTCCAAAAAAAAAAAATTAAAAATAATTAACTTCTATCACACTCTCAAACAGACACTTATTATAGGAAGTTGTGTAAGCTTATTATAGGAAGTTGTGTGAGCATTTAATACTAAGTTCTAATCGTACAAAGAATAGATGGAGGAATTTTTTATATATGTTCTGATAAATTGTATGAATGTCATATAGAGAGGACTTGATACTTTCAACTTTGTTTATATATTGTGAGGGATCTGACATTTACTTAACACAAGTTCCTTTGCATTACTTTGATATTATTGAAATGCATTATCCAAATCGGGTAATACGATAGTTTGAGCTATCACAGCATATAACGGATTATGTTGATACCGGAGATAAGCTACACAATATTAGTCGCTAAGGTAAGCACGGAGAGAATAGGTTGGTAATTTACGCATTTTACCTTGATCTCTAGGATGTTAGGAGATATCGTGTTTTCAAGGATCAGTAACCAACGATTGATATAAATGCATACATGACATGATATATGTTCATTACATGTCGTTTCATTACACCGACCTAATCGCGTTTCCTTAGACATCCACGTAACCCGATGCATTATGCCCCTGGTATCCAAGATAGAATCAATTGGTATGTCATATTGTTTTACATTTATTAAATAGAAGAATAATTTTATTGTGGATGATGATTACTAATTTATTTTTAATGTATGTGTATAGATTACTTACTTGATACAGAAAGCTCGGAAAACAGCAACAATTATCCGTGAAGGTGTCAATAAGATGGGATATATTGTGACCAACACCATGCTCAATTTATGTTATGGCAGACTTCAAGATTTTAGGAAGGTTGAGCGTTTTGAAGCAACATTAGCAAAAGATGAGATTGTTTATCACGGGATTGTTGGAGATGTTGGCCCGTCCAAGAGCGTTCCAGACCTGTCCACGAGCGACCTAGGTCCATCCACGTGCTGAGATGATATAAGTCCTTCTCAAGCCTATATGAATATTACAAACCCGACTTCAAGTTGAACGAGCTGATGAGATTATTAGATATAATTACATATTATTATATGTTATGATAATTGTGAATAGATATATATTTAATTTAATTTTTAATAAAATGTTATGTTGTCTTAATTATTAGTGTACATTTGTTATTTGCGATTAAATATGTTATATGTTATTTATGTGAATTATGTTTTAATGATGAAAAACTGGTTATTTGTGATTATATAAATTTTTGTCTCGATCCTGGACCCTTTTGTTAAAGAAGTTATAGTTATCAGCTGTAAAACATAAGTTGCAGATGTCACGACTCTCTAACTAGATTCCTAATTATTATTTTTACCTATGTTTACAAATTAATTTATTTAAATATACTAACTTACCAAAACACAGGGGAAACTGGGGTCAAGGACTTTTTGTCCAGGCTTGTAGCTTCATGTGCATCTTTGTTTATGCTTTGCAACTTCAGGAGTGTGCTGCCTGGGTTACATGGACACCCCAAGCCCAGTCTGAAGATTATACCAATGGCCAATATAATGTGTGTGGACTCAAAAGAACTCGGGTCTTGGATGCCTGCATGGAGAGGATTTGGTCTTTGGGCGTTTTCTATGTCTCATGGACTTGACGGTGAGGAATGCAAATCCTAGGCCCAATCCAGAGTCCATTAGTGGGGCAGCGATCTTGAGCCGAATAATGTGATGCTGATCTCGGGCTCGTCAATATTTTTTTTTTAATTTAACGTGGGTGTCCGGGCCAGCTTGCGCGCACCTGAAGTTAACGACCATGTAAGCCTCCAGTGGCCATCATATGAGCAACCACAGGGCTCGAACCTGAGACCACAGATGGAGCAAACCTCTTGATCCCAAGTTCTTACCACTCGTCAATATTTTTTCTTTTAATTTGTTGTGGTTGTTGACGTTCTTATGATTTTTCCTATGCTTAACCAATATTAATTCTTTCCGTAGAACAGTGCAATAAGCCTAAATATAGAGAAAAAAAATTCCTTAATTTTAAAAAAATATTTTTCACTCAAAAACACATTAAATAATTCTTATCTAATACTAGAAAGATATAGTAAAATGACATTATCAATCTAAGAACTTATTCGAGAGTGTAGTAGTTGTGTTTTTTACTTGAAAATATATTAAAATAATATATTTTTTTATTTTTTAAAAATAATTTTTGACATTAGCACATGAAAACAATTCAGAAATATTTAAAAAATTAATTTTAAACAAAAAAAATCAAGGTTATGAGAAATATAATTTTAACTGTGTTATTAAACAAGATATATATATATATATATATATATATATATATATATATATATATATATATATATATAAACAATTTGGATCTTAAGGTTAAAAATTCTACAAATCAACCTAATGCATAATTATTTATAAAGAAATCGATAATATTATCATAAAAAATACTTGTTTGAAACAATGGCATGATTATTTTTTTCTTAGCAACATGTTTTTTGAATAAAAAACAATGATAATTAAAATAAAAGTTTGTTAAAAATTCAATTACGTAGAAGAAATATAACTCTTCAATCTAAATCCTATTTCCTTATTAATACATGGTCTTGTTGTTTTAACAAAAGCAATTTGAAACACTGATTTTTAAATAAAAATTTATTATGATTTTAAAAGTAAATTTAAATGAAAATAATATCTGAGTATTTTATATGTAATTAAAGAAAAAAAATCAATTAACATAATAAAATCATATCAAAATTCAATTAAAAATAACAAAAAAAAACTACTTTCATTGTTTCAATTAAAAATAATTGAACATTCATGAACACATTTTTATTTTTCTTTTCATATTATTTATATAATAATTAAAAACAATTACTTAAATACTATGAAAAAATAATTTAAATACCATCCTGATTGAATCTAGCTGACTTTAATGTAATGAAATGTAATGATTGGGTTTGCTTGTCTAACAATTCAAAGTTACAAGAATATTTTGAACATTTTCTTTATAATTTGCTTTGCTTTTCTATACAAGCACCAGATGCTTAAAGCTTCCTTCTTTCTGCTAACATAATCCCTTGAAAGAAGGGTAAACTGTACATAATCTCCTTCAACCATTGCTGAAATTAATTTTAATTCCTAAACTAAAAATTCCAGATTTAACTTAGTCTACTGTTAAACAATCTGTTCAAGGATGAAATACCTTGCTTGCATGTCGGAATTTGGAACACTTTTTCTCTGCATTCTCTTTGCTTTAGTACTCCTGAAAGTGCACAAGACAACCAGCCATCATACACGCTTTCGCTGCTGCTATGAGATGCCTTTTTCAGTTTCACACTCAATCCCATGATTCCATATCAAGCCGCAAGGTAAAGCTTGACATTGCCATGGAAGAGTGCTTGACAACTTGCTATAAATCAGATGCAACTACGGAACACCTAGAAGTGAAACCTTTCAGAAACTGATCATAAGCAGACCCGTCCACTAAAGTTGAGCTTCATGCCCTGTTTCCATCACTCCCCAGATTCCACATCGGGAGTGAGTGAGGAAGATCTTAGCTGTATAAATTCCAGGAAAAATGACCCTCAAAGCGATTCATGAGCCTAGCAATTGTGGGTTCCGCGGTGCTGAAGTTCACCAGTGGTGCACAAAGCTGAAGATCTTTGGACACCTTTCCCTTCTCTGGCATCGTGGCTCAGGGCAGACACAATCATACTGCTTACTCCCTGGAAGACAACAAGCTGTGCTTAAGACAAGTGCTTGGTTATTACTCAGAATTGCAGTGCCTCGGAACTCCAATTCCTCTTGTTCTTGTCAATTCCACTGTTTATTTCTGGAATTATCAAGTATGGAGAGAAAACTTGGGTTCTCACGTGCTCAACTACCAAGCAAATATTAGAAACTTTCACTCAGCAGCTTCTTTGAAGGAACCAAGGAGCCAACATCCTCCTACTGGTCAATAATCTCCATCAAGCTGCTTACTCAAAGTTCGTAGAGGTTGAGCTCGGATTCATGTATGACATGCTCTACGTACATTAAATTGTCCATTGTTTATTCTCAACCGGGAATCTTTCTTCATACTATTAGCTTCTCGTCCTATATTGCGGCATTTCTCAATCATGCCTCCTTGCAAGAGGAGACATGTCTGTGACTTGTTTCTGGAGGAGGCTTCTTCTAGGGAAACTATCCTCCAACATAAAATATTGGATCAACAATCCACTAGTGGAGCTTTAGTTCCGGCAAGCCACATTGCAGATATAATTTACCTTTCGATTTCTGTAGTAAGGATTCATGATCATAATCCTTCAAATTTCCAAGTGAAAGTACATTTGTTGGTATAGAATATTAGAGCAGACGTGAAAATTTATAGCCTGTGTTGAATTAAAAATATAAAAGACCATCATCCACCAGCAGGTTCTTGCTCTTACCGACCTAGAATACTGTCTAGTTGAAGAAGGGAGCATGGCTGCATACAATAAATGGTGGAAAATATCT